>NW_027554439.1:0-49463 GCF_053574225.1 Canis aureus | reverse complement strand
CTCTGCCACCCTAACAAAGCCCCTTTTCTCGGGCTTATGAGGAGATAAACTGGTTAGATTGAGTTGACTTCATCTATTAGTTTTAAGGCGCCTTTGTGAGGTAGGCCTTACATCCCTTGTCCTTTCGTACTGGGGGAGGTTATATAATAGATAGAAACCGACCTGGATTACTCCGGTCTGAACTCAGATCACGTAGGACTTTAATCGTTGAACAAACGAACCCTTAATAGCTGCTGCACCATTAGGATGTCCTGATCCAACATCGAGGTCGTAAACCCTATTGTCGATATGGACTCTTGAATAGGATTGCGCTGTTATCCCTAGGGTAACTTGTTCCGTTGATCAAAAATTATTGGATCAATAAGTGATGTTATATTTTGACTTGTGGGTCTAAATTTTAATCACTCGGGAGTTTTTTTATATTCCGAGGTCACCCCAACCTAAATTGCTAACCCACAATAATGGTGTAATGTTATGCCTTGTAGGTATTTAGTATCCATAAGTTTGGGTTAGTTAATTAAAGCTCCATAGGGTCTTCTCGTCTTATTGTGGCATTCCCGCCTCTTCACGGGAAGGTCAATTTCACTGATTGGGAATAAGAGACAGTTAAACCCTCGTGTGGCCATTCATACAAGTCCTTATTTAGAGAACAAATGATTATGCTACCTTTGCACGGTCAGGATACCGCGGCCGTTAAACAAGTGTCACTGGGCAGGCAGTGCCTCCAATACTAGAAATGCTGGAGGTGATGTTTTTGGTAAACAGGCGGGGTTTGTGTTTGCCGAGTTCCTTTTACTCCTTTTAATCTTTCCTTAAATGCATGCCTGTGTTGGGTTAACAATAGGGTAGATAAGTATTTCATTTTTGGGTTGATATTATCAGATTGTTAACTATCAGTGGTCTATCCGTTTCTGATATAAGCTTATGCGGGGAAAAATAGTTCTTGTTACTCATACTAGCATTGTTGCTTCTATATTTAAATAGAATGGCCCAGGAGGTATAATTAGGAGTTGATGTAATATGATTGGGATTAAGTTATATTGTTTGTTGAGCTGGAACGCTTTCTCAATTGGTGGCTGCTTTTAAGCCAACTATGGTGATGTTAGTATATACTCTCTAATAAAGGTTGTATCCTGATTCTAAGAAGCTGTACCTTCTTAGACTATATTTTAAATTTACATTAAAATTTTGTTTTTTTTAGGTAAATTTAAAGTTGAACTAAAATTCTGTTTGTGGGCAACCAGCTATCACCAGGCTCGTTAGGCTTTTCACCTCTACCCACAAATCTTCTCACTATTTTGCTACATAGATGAGTTGATCCTTTTAGATTGTTTATGGGTAGCTCGTCTGGTTTCGGGGAGCTTAGCTTAAGTTCTCTTTGTTAAGTCGTTTCTGGCTAGTTCATTATGCAAAAGGTAAAAGGGGTAATCTTTGCTGTTTAATACTGTTAAGATGTCTTTCATCATTCCCTTACGGTACTATCTCTATCGCTCCAATTAAAATTTCTATCTCCTATACTTTTATTATTTAACTAAATGTTTTACTTTATATGTCTGTGATACTTAAGTTTGGGGTTAGTTGGGCTAGCTTTTGTTCAAAGTGGTCATAAGTAATGAAATCTTCTGGGTGTAGGCCAGACGCTTTAGTTAAGCTACACTTTGATTAATCCAAGCACACCTTCCGGTATGCTTACCTTGTTACGACTTGTCTCCTCTTGTGTCTTAGTTAAGTTAATATGGTTATGGTTGTGTCTTATTACTTGAGGAGGGTGACGGGCGGTGTGTGCGTGCTTCATGGCCCTATTCAATTAAGCTCTCTATTCTTAATTTACTACTAAATCCTCCTTCAGTTTTTAATTTCATAAAAACGTTCGTGGAATGTTCTTGGGTAGAAAATGTAGCCCATTTCTTCCCACCCCATAAGTTACACCTTGACCTAACTTTTTTATGTAAAATGATTGTGCTTACTATTCTACCTTTTGAGGGTTTGCTGAAGATGGCGGTATATAGACTGAATTAGCAAAGGGTGGTGAGGTTTATCGGGGTTTATCGATTATAGAACAGGCTCCTCTAGAGGGATATAAAGCACCGCCAAGTCCTTTGAGTTTTAAGCTATTGCTAGTAGTCCTCTGGCGAATTATTTTGTTGTAAAATTATCTATGTTTAGGGCTAAGCATAGTGGGGTATCTAATCCCAGTTTGGGTCTTAGCTATCGTGTAGTCAGATTATTATAAAGTCACTTTCGTGGTCTATTTTATGGTAACTGTAGCTTTTTACGGCTTAGTTAAGTTTTAACTTTAGTGCAAAGGTATCTTAAACACGCTTTACGCCGTGGGCCTATTAGTTTGGGTTAATCGTATGACCGCGGTGGCTGGCACGAAATTTACCAACCCTTTTTAGTATGGCTTAGTCAAACTTTCGTTTATGGCTTAATTTTTATCACTGCTGTATCCCGTGGGGGTGTGGCTTAGCAAGGTGTTATGAGCTACTTAAGAGTGTGCTTGATACCTGCTCCTTTAGATCACTGCTGATTTTAAGGGCATTCTCACTGGGGCGTGGAGACTTGCATGTGTAAGTCTACTAAGAACTAATAGGAAGGCTAGGACCAAACCTTTGTGTTTATGGAGTCGTGCGACTCATCTTGGCATTTTCAGTGCCTTGCTTTATTAATTAAGCTACATTAACTTATACTGAAATTGTAGTGTGTATAATAAATAAAATACATAGTAAATATGAGAGGAAAAAAAAAGGGGATGCTATCTATAGATAGACCACGAGATCGAATGCGTGTAAGACTGTTGTGTTAAGTTAACTAGAGTAGCAATACATTTGTATACAATTTAAATAAAGCTTGTGAGTATTGTATGCACTTAGTCCTGTTTTTGGGGTTTGGCAGGACATAAATAAGTGTATAATAGATGACATGAGTTTATGGGGGGTAAGGGGGGTTTGTATAAGTTAACTTAATGTCTTGCGCGTGTACGTACGTGTACACACGTGTACGTACGTGTACACACGTGTACGTACGTGTACACACGTGTACGTACGTGTACACACGTGTACGTACGTGTACACACGTGTACGTACGTGTACACACGTGTACGTACGTGTACACACGTGTACGTACGTGTACGTACGTGTACGTACGTGTACGTACGTGTACACACGTGTACGTACGTGTACACACGTGTACGTACGTGTACACACGTGTACGTACGTGTACACACGTGTACGTACGTGTACACACGTGTACGTACGTGTACACACGTGTGTCCTAGAATTATATGTCCTGAAACCATTGACTGAATAGCACCTTGATTTTATGCGTGAGTTGATAAATGATAATGAATAAGTCCAGCTACAAGTTATTTGACTGCATTAGGGCCGCGACGGGCATATTCCCTGAGAGCAGAAGATAAGTTAGAGTTAGTGCCGTTGCGGTCATAGATGAGTGATAGCAGATTCCCCCCCTAAAAATAAAAGATACCAAATGCATGACACCACAGTTATGTGTGATCATGGGCTGATTAGTCACTAGTCCATCGAGATGTCCCATTTGCGAGAATTAGTAGGATTGGAATAAATAGAGTCATGGCCCTGAGGTAAGAACCAGATGCCAGGTATAGTTTCATGATAGTAACCCCCACATTAGCATGGGCCCGGAGCGAGAAGAGTGACATTACAGGCAAGGATTGATGGTTTCTCGAGGCATGGTGATTAAGCCCTTATTGGACTAAGTGATATGCATCTAGTTACTGTTGAGGATCAATGGGTTGTGGAATTGGACTAGACATGTCCTATGTAAAGATATAATATCATGTACATGCTTATATGCATGGGGCAAGCCATTAATGCACGACGTACATAGGGGAGGGAAAGAAGGATTTTTTGGAGATACTGACATAGCACAGTAGAGGTGGTCCAATATATGAATGTAGGGGGTGTCAGGGAATAGTTTAAGAAGAATTTCAGCTTTGGGTGCTGATGGTGGAGCAAGAGCTTCTTCCTTGAGTCTTAGGGAGGGCGACTACTCTCCATTTTTGGTTTACAAGACCAAGGTAATGATTATACTACAAAGACTCTTCATTTTAGAAGATTATTTTCGATAACGCTAATTGTTGGCATTAGAATCAATAGGATGGTGAAATATAGAATTGAGGCGACCTGTCCGATAATGATGAAAGGGTGTTCAACTGGCTGTCCTCCAATCCAAGTTAAAGTGAGAAGATCGGCGACTAAAAGTCAGAATAGGCATTGGCTGAGGGGTCGGAATATTATACTGCGTTGCTTAGATGTGTGGAGGAATGGAATGAATGCTAAAATTAGGATGGAGAATACTAGGGCGAGTACACCTCCTAATTTATTAGGGATAGATCGTAGGATGGCATAGGCGAATAGGAAGTATCATTCAGGTTTGATATGTGGAGGGGTGTTTAGGGGGTTTGCAGGGGTGTAGTTGTCTGGATCTCCTAATAGGTCTGGTGAAAATAAAACTAGTGATATTAAGACTAGGAGCAGGAGTAGGATTCCTAGGATATCTTTAATTGTGTAGTAGGGGTGAAACGGAATTTTGTCTGAGTCTGATGTGATTCCTGAGGGGTTGTTGGATCCGGTTTCGTGTAGAAATAGGAGGTGTACTATTGCTAGAGCTGCGATGATGAATGGAAAGATAAAATGAAATGCAAAGAATCGTGTTAAGGTTGCTTTGTCTACTGAGAAGCCACCTCAGATTCACTCTACTAAGTTGGTTCCGATATAGGGGATGGCGGAGAGAAGGTTAGTGATTACAGTTGCCCCTCAAAATGATATTTGTCCTCACGGCAGTACATAGCCTATGAATGCTGTGGCTATGGTTGCGAATAGTAGTACAATTCCAATGTTTCATGTTTCTATGAATACATAGGATCCATAGTATAGGCCTCGTCCCACATGTATGAATAGGCAGATGAAGAATATGGAAGCGCCATTTGCATGTATATAGCGGATAATTCAGCCGTAGTTAACGTCTCGACAGATGTGGGTGACCGATGAAAAAGCTGTGGCCGTGTCCGATGTGTAGTGTATAGCTAGAAATAAACCTGTTAGAATCTGTAGAATCAAGCATACTCCTAATAAGGACCCGAAATTCCATCAAGCAGAGATGTTAGATGGCGCTGGGAGGTCAATGAATGAATTGTTGACAATTTTGGCTAGTGGGTGGGTTTTTCGAATGTTGGTCATTAATGTTCTTATAGTTGAAATACAACGATGATTTTTCATGTCATTAGTCATGGTTAAATTCCATGTAGGAATAATGATAACATACATTGTATTTATTTTAAGTATCGTTTTTGTGATGAGTTTTGTGGGTTTTGCCACTAAACCATCTCCTATTTATGGTGGGCTTGTGCTAATTATTAGCGGTGGGATTGGTTGTGCGATTGTTCTGAATTTTGGGGGTTCTTTTTTAGGGCTGATAGTGTTTTTAATTTATTTGGGGGGTATATTAGTAGTATTTGGTTATACAACTGCTATGGCTACTGAGCAATACCCTGAGGTGTGAGTTTCAAATAAGGCTGTTCTAGCGGCTTTTATTACTGGTCTATTGTCTGAGTTGTTGACTGCTTGCTATATTTTGAAGGATGATGAGGTGGAGGTAGTATTAAAGTTTAATGGAATAGGGGATTGGGTAATTTATGATACGGGGGACTCTGGGTTTTTTAGTGAAGAGGCTATGGGTATTGCGGCTTTATATAGTTATGGAACCTGGTTGGTGATTGTTACAGGTTGGTCGCTGTTAACTGGTGTGTTGGTTATCATGGAAGTTACCCGTGGTAATTAAGGATTAGTAGGCTGAGAATTATAGTTAGTATGAACGATAGGAAATAGAGCTTGATGAGACCCTTTTGATTTGAAATAAGGGTAGAAGATTTTATTTGGAAATACGAGATTGATTTGGGTAGGATGTTTTCTAGTCAGATGGAGTCCAGAAGTATAGATGCTGATTTCTGGCTGATGGTTAAACTTGTTTTAGGTGTGAGGCGGTGCATAATGGTTGGATAATAGCCAAGGAGGGTGGAAAATTTAAAGTAATTAGATGGATAGTTAAATTTGAGTCCTTGTATGGTAAGGTTTAGTTCTAGTGCCAGGATGAAACCCAAGATAGTTACTGCAAGGGCTATCATTTTTAGATAATGAGGCATAGTTATCTGTGGGATGGTGGTGGGTGTGATGCTGTGGGAGATAATGTATCCTGCAAATACACTTCCGATAAGGAGTCGTTTAATAGAGTTAATTAGGAGAGGATTATTCTCGTTGATAAGGATTATAGGGGAGAAGCGGGGCTGGCCTAGTAGAGCGAAGAATATAATTCGGGTGCTGTAGGCAGCGGTTAGGGATGTGGCAACGAGTGTAATTAAGAGGGCTCAGGCGTTGGTATTCGACGTGTTAGCGGACTCGATGATCAGGTCTTTGGAGTAGAATCCTGTAAGGAAAGGTATGCCTGTTAATGCGAGGCTTCCGACAATCAGGGAAGTTGTGGTGAAGGGAAGGACTTTAAATAGGCCACCTATCTTTCGAATGTCTTGTTCATCGTTTAGGCTGTGGATAATTGACCCTGAACATATGAATAACATAGCTTTAAAAAATGCGTGAGTGCAGATGTGTAAGAAGGCTAGGTAAGGCTGGTTAATGCCAATTGTTACTATTATTAGGCCTAGTTGGCTTGAGGTAGAGAACGCTACAATTTTTTTGATATCGTTCTGTGTAAGAGCGCAGATTGCAGTAAATAGTGTAGTAATAGCCCCTAAGCATAAAGTGAGGGTTTGAATAGTTTGATTATGCTCTATTAGTGGATGAAAGCGGATAAGAAGAAATACTCCTGCTACAACTATTGTGCTTGAGTGAAGTAGGGCTGATACAGGAGTGGGGCCTTCTATGGCTGAGGGGAGTCAGGGATGTAAGCCGAATTGAGCAGATTTACCGGTAGCTGCTAATAGTAAGCCAAGTAGCGGCAAATTAAAATTATCGTTTGTTGTAATAAAGATTTGTTGAAGGTCTCATGTGTTTAAGTTCAATAGAAACCATGCTATGGTTATAATGAAGCCTACATCTCCAATACGGTTATAGAGGATAGCTTGTAGGGCAGCTGTATTTGCATCGGTTCGGCCGTATCATCATCCAATAAGTAAAAATGATATAATGCCAACTCCTTCTCAGCCAATGAATAGTTGGAATATGTTGTTTGCGGTGACTAAGACTATTATAGTAATAAGAAATAAGAGAAGATACTTGAAAAATCGGTTAATATAAGGATCGGAGTGTATATATCATATAGAAAACTCTATAATAGACCACGTGACAAAAAGGGCTACGGGCACAAAGATTATTGAGAAGTAGTCTAATTTAAAACTCATGGATAGTTTTATGGTCTGGATTGTTATTCAATGTCAGTTTGAAACAATTGTTTCCTGTCCTGAGTAGATGAATATTATTGTGGGAATTATGCTAATTATGAATGCGTAAGAAGTAGCGGTTTTTACATAGTATGGGTATAGCTTATTTTTGTAGAGTTTAGTAGAGGTTATAATGATGGGCAAAGTAAGAATGACTAGAGCTGTGATTATGCATGAAGTAAATATATTTATTACTTTTATTTGGAGTTGCACCAATTTTTTGGTTCCTAAGACCAATGGATTACTTCTATCCTATAAAAGTTGAAAAAGCCATGTTCTTATACATGGGAGCATGAGTTAGCAGTTCTTGCAGTACTTTTTCGGTAAGCAAAAAGGTTTGAGCTTTTATTATTAGATTCACAATCTAATGTTTTTGTTAAACTATGCTTACAGTAGATGGGACCGAGAATAATTTTAGGGTTAAGGGATAGGAGGAGTAGAGGCAGTAGATGCAAGGTTATTAGGGCATTTTCTCGTGTGAATGACGGTTTGATATTTTTGATATGGTGGGAATATTTACCACGCTGTGTGGTGATTAGTATATAAAGTGAGTATAGGGCAGTGATGGTGATGTTAATTCCTATTAGAATAATAGTAATGTTGGATCATGAGAATGAGGATATCACTACAAATAGTTCTCCGATAAGATTAATTGTTGGAGGAAGAGCCAGATTTGTGAGGCTTGCTAATAACCATCAGGCTGCTATCAGGGGAAGGAGGGTTTGAAGTCCTCGTGCGAGAATCATAGTACGGCTATGGATTCGTTCGTAATTGGAGTTGGCTAAGCAGAATAGCATCGAGGATGTTAAACCATGGGCAATTATTAGGGCTGTTGCACCTATATAACTTCATGGTGTTTGAATAAGAACCGCTACAATAACGAGTGCCATATGACTAACTGAGGAGTATGCAATTAGGGATTTTAGATCTGTTTGACGGAGACAGATAGAGCTTGTTATGATTATGCCTCATAGAGATAATATTATGAAAGGATACGCTATGAAGTTGGTCAGGGGGTTTAGTAGGGTTGTAATTCGTATCATGCCATAGCCTCCTAATTTCAGGAGTACGGCGGCAAGTACCATGGAGCCGGCAATAGGGGCCTCTACGTGTGCTTTTGGTAGTCACAAGTGGAGGCCGTATAGAGGTATCTTTACTATGAATGCTATCATGCATGCCAATCATAAGAAAACATTAGATCAGGAGTTTGGCAGAGGTTGAATTCAGTATTGAATTATGAGAAAATTTAGGGAGCCCATGAAATTGTGGATGTAAAGGAGAGCTACTAGGAGTGGGAGAGATCCTATTAAAGTATAAAATAAGAAGTAGAGCCCTGCGTTTAGTCGTTCAGTTTGATTCCCCCATCGGGTAATAATGATCAGGGTTGGGATTAGTGTTGCCTCAAATAGGATGTAAAAGAAGATAAGTTCAGAGGCGGTGAAAGTTATAATTAGGAACAACTGGAGAAGAATCAGTATTGAAATATATAGTTTTTTTCGAGTTAAGGGTTCTTTTGATAAATGGTGTTGGCTTGCTATAAGTATAAGGGGTAGAAGTCATGTTGTAAGTGCTAGTAGCGGTGCTGATAGGGAGTCAGAGAAAAATATTAAGGAGGGGTTCAATGTATTATCATTTGGTTGATTCAGGTAGAATAAGCTGATTAAGCTGATTAGCAAACCATATGTTGTCGTGTTAATTCAGATTATGTTAGGCTTTGATACTCATGTAAGGGGGATCAGTATGATAGTGGGGATGATAATTTTTAGCATTGTAAGAGGTTTAGGTTTTGTACGTAATCAGTCCCGTAGGTGTTAGATACTATAACTAGTAGAGATAGTCCTAATGCTGCTTCGCAGGCAGCAAATACTAGTAGTACGATTGGTATCATGCTGGCTAATGTAAGGTGGTTGTTGAGAATAGTTACAGATATTATTACAAATAGTGATAATATTATGCCCTCTAAGCATAGTAGCGATGATATTAGGTGTGATCGATAAACAAGTATACCTATTAGAGAAAGAATGAATGCCAGAAAGATATTAATATATACTATGGACATATGATAATTATGAGATAAATCATAATCTAATGAGTCGAAATCATTTGTTTTGGCTTAAACTAATTATCATATTCGGTTCATTCTAGCCCCTTTTCGGTTCATTCGTACGCTAGGCTTGCAGCTAGGAGGGAGATTAGTAGGAGTGCTATGATAAGTATTGTTGTCAACTTGTTGGTTTGTGACGCTCAGGGAAGTGGGAGTAGGAGTGCGATTTCTAGGTCGAAAAGCAGGAATGTGATGGCAACTAGGAAGAATTTTATAGAGAAAGGTAGGCGAGCAGATCCCATGGGGTCAAAACCACATTCGTAGGGGCTTGTCTTGTCTGTATAAATATTTAGTTGGGGAAGTCAGAATGCGATTAGTACAAGTAAGGACGCTAGGGTTACATTAGTTATCAAGGTTAGTATTACGTTTATTACTTCTTTCCAGGTTGATCTGGAGCTAACTGATTGGAAGTCAATTGTACTAGTTATACTAAAGAAATAGGATCCTCATCAATAAATAGATACATATAAGAATAGTCAGACTACATCAACAAAGTGTCAATATCATGCAGCGGCTTCAAATCCGAAGTGGTGGTTTGATGTGAAGTGGTAGTATAGTTGTCGGAGAAAGCACACGATAAGGAATGTGGAGCCAATAATTACATGTAGTCCGTGAAACCCAGTAGCTATAAAAAAGGTAGATCCGTACACTCCGTCGGAGATTGTAAAAGATGTCTCGTAGTATTCGGAGGCCTGTAATAGTGTAAAATATACGCCTAAGGAGATTGTAATAAATAGGCCTTGAAGTATGTGTTTACGATTGCCTTCTATTAAACTATGATGGGCTCAAGTAATAGATACTCCGGAGGCTAGGAGGACTGAGGTGTTGAGTAGAGGAACTTCTAGTGGGTTAAGAGGAATAATGCCGGTGGGAGGTCAGCAACCTCCAAGTTCAGGAGTAGGGGCTAGGCTGGAATGGTAAAAGGCTCAAAAGAAGCCTGCAAAGAAAAATACTTCTGATACAATAAAAAGAACTATTCCGTACCGTAGTCCTTTTTGTACAATAGGGGTGTGATGTCCTTGGAATGTGCCTTCTCGGATCACATCTCGTCATCACTGGTATATGGTTAGCAGGTTGGTTGTGAATCCTAATGTAAGTAGGGATATTGAGTTATAGTGAAATCATATGATAAGACCCGATGTTATAAGAAGGGCAGAAAGGGCTCCTGTTAGCGGTCATGGGCTTGGGTTAACTATATGGTAAGCGTGAGTTTGGTGGGTCATTAGGTGTTGTCATGTAAGTATAGACTTACTAGTAAGGTAAAGACATAGGCTTGAATTAAGGCAACAGCAAACTCTAGAATCGTAAATAGAATTAAAATAATAAAAGTGATGAAAGCTGTGGTCGCGCTAATATTAATAAGAGCTAAGGTAGCCCCTCCAATCAAATGGATTAGGAGGTGTCCTGCAGTAATATTGGCGGTTAATCGAACGGCTAGAGCTATGGGTTGAATGAATAGACTAATAGTTTCGATGATTACTAGTATTGGAATTAGGGGAAGAGGGGTGCCTTGGGGTAGAAAGTGTGCCAAGGATGCTTTGGTCTTATAGCGGAAACCGGTAATTACTGTCCCTGCTCATAGGGGGATTGCTATTCCGAGGTTTATAGAGAGTTGTGTCGTGGGCGTAAATGAGTGGGGTAGTAGTCCAAGTAGGTTAGTTGAACCAATGAATAGAATTAGTGATATAAGTATGAGAGCTCAGGTTCGTCCCTTTTGATTATGAATTGCTAGTATTTGTTTTGATGTTAATTGAATTAATCATTGCTGAATGGAGATTAACCGATTATTGATTAGGCGATTGGGTGCTGGGAATAAAATGGAAGGGAATATGACGATCAGTACTACAATAGGGAGACCTATTATTGAGGGGGCAGCGAAAGAGGCGAATAAATTTTCGTTCATTTGTTTTCTCAAGGATTATGTTGACTAGTGATTTTAGTAGACTTGGTTATTGGGTTTTCCGGGTAGTGGTGATTTGAAATTTTTAGTTGGAATAGAATGAAGAGGGTGAGAAATATTGAAAAGATTATAATAAATCAGGTGGATGTGTCTAGCTGTGGCATTTCATTAAGGGGAGGTTAAAACTCCCAGTCTTTAACTTAAAAGGTTAATGCTTTATAGCTTCTTAATGAGTAAGTCTAGTCTAGGTTATACTATTAAGGCAGATCAGGTTTCAAAATAAGATAGGGGGACTATTTCAAGAACAATGGGTATAAAGCTATGGTTAGATCCGCAGATTTCAGAGCACTGGCCATAATACAGTCCCGGTCGTATGGCTATAAGGGTGGTTTGGTTTAGTCGTCCTGGAATAGCGTCAGTTTTTAGACCTAGTGATGGAACAGCTCATGAATGCAAAACGTCTTCTGAAGAAATAAGTATTCGGATGGTTATTTCTATTGGGAGGACAACTCGGTTGTCTACTTCTAATAGTCGGAGTTCTCCTGGCTTTAATTCTTGTGTTGGGATTATGTAGGAGTCAAAGTTTAAGTCTTCATAATCAGTATATTCATAGCTTCAGTATCATTGGTGGCCTATTGTTTTCACGGTTAAAGAGGGGTTATTGATTTCGTCTATTATATAAAGGATTCGGAGGGAAGGTAGAGCGATTAGGATTAGGATAATGGCGGGTAGGATAGTTCATACTGTTTCTACTTCCTGTGCGTCTATTGTGCTTGTATGAGTTAATTTTGTAGTCAATATTAGGGAAATGATGTAGAGAACTAAAGAACTGATTAAGAATACAATTATTAGTGTATGGTCATGAAAATGAAGTAGCTCCTCTATAATAGGGGAGGTTGCGTCCTGTAATCCGAGTTGAAATGGGTACGCCATAGAGGTATATAGGGGTTTCACCTATAATTTAACCTTGACAAAGTTATGTAATATTTTACTAATACCTCCTGATTGAGAAAGACATAGTGGTTATGACATTGGCTTGAAACCAATTTTAGGGGGTTCGATTCCTTCCTTTCTTATTTTTGGATTACATATGTAGGTTCTTCGAACGTGTGATATGGAGGGGGACATCCATGTAGTCATTCAATATTAGTTGTAGTAAGTTCTACTATAGCAACTTCTCGTTTGGATGCAAAGGCCTCTCAGATTATAAAAATTATAAGCATCACCGCTGTAAGCGAGATAAACGATCCTATAGAGGAGACGGTATTTCAGGTGGTATATGCATCTGGATAGTCAGAGTACCGACGAGGTATTCCGGATAAACCTAGGAAATGCTGAGGGAAGAAAGTTATATTTACTCCCACAAATATAATTGTAAAGTGAATCTTTGCTCAAGTATCGTTAAGAGTATAACCTGAGAATAAGGGGAATCAGTGGGCAAATCCTCCCATAATGGCAAAAACTGCTCCCATTGAGAGCACATAGTGAAAATGAGCTACAACATAATACGTATCATGAAGAACGATGTCTAAGGACGAATTAGCTAGGACAATGCCTGTTAGCCCGCCTACTGTGAATAAGAAAATAAACCCTAAAGCTCATAGCATAGCTGGAGATCATTTAATATTGCCTCCGTGAAGTGTTGCCAGTCAACTAAATACTTTTACTCCTGTTGGAATAGCGATAATTATAGTGGCGGATGTGAAGTATGCTCGTGTGTCTACGTCTATTCCTACAGTAAACATATGGTGAGCTCATACGATAAAGCCTAAAAACCCAATAGATATTATTGCCCATACTATTCCTATATAGCCGAAAGGCTCTTTTTTCCCTGAGTAGTAAGTGACAATGTGAGAAATTATTCCGAACCCTGGCAGGATAAGAATGTAAACTTCAGGATGTCCGAAGAATCAGAATAAGTGTTGATATAGGATAGGGTCTCCTCCTCCAGCGGGATCGAAAAATGTCGTATTAAGATTACGGTCTGTTAAAAGTATTGTAATTCCAGCAGCCAGTACAGGCAGGGATAGTAGGAGTAGAACTGCTGTAATTAGTACTGATCATACAAATAGGGGGGTTTGATACTGGGATATTGCAGGGGGTTTTATGTTGATAATAGTAGTAATGAAATTAATTGCCCCTAAAATAGAAGAGACTCCGGCTAAATGTAAGGAGAAAATTGTAAGATCAACGGATGCTCCTGCATGGGCCAGATTGCCAGCCAGTGGGGGGTAAACGGTCCACCCCGTTCCTGCACCTGCTTCTACCATAGAAGATGCTAATAGTAGAAGAAAAGATGGAGGAAGAAGTCAGAAGCTCATGTTATTTATTCGGGGGAATGCCATGTCCGGAGCACCAATTATTAATGGCACTAGTCAGTTTCCAAAGCCCCCAATTATAATGGGCATGACTATGAAGAAGATTATTACGAAAGCATGGGCGGTTACGACGACGTTATAAATTTGATCGTCGCCTAGTAAAGTACCGGGCTGACCTAGTTCGGCTCGGATGAGGAGGCTCAAGGCAGTGCCTACTATGCCGGCTCATGCTCCAAATAGTAAGTATAAAGTACCAATATCTTTGTGATTAGTAGAGAACAGTCATCGGTTAATGAACATAGGTAAAATGGCTGATAAAAGCATTAGACTGTAAATCTAAAAATAGAGGTTTAAGTCCTCTTTTTGCCAAGCTCTGTGGTGAATTTTCATATTGAATTGCAAATTCAAAGAAGCAGCCTAGACGCCGCCGGGGCTTCTCCCGCCTTTTTTTTCTACGCGGCGGGAGAAGGTAGATTGAAGCCAGTTACTAGGGTATTTAGCTGTTAACTAAAATTTCGTGAGGTAGAAGCTCACCAATCTAGGGAGGGCTTAGCTTAATTAAAGTGTTTGATTTGCATTCAATTGATGTAAGATAGATTCTTGCAGCCCTTAGAGGTGATTTGGTCAGGGGTTAAGTGTATAGCACTTGCTTAGAGCTTTGAAGGCTCTTGGTCTGGTCTAACCTAAACTCCTAGTCCAAGACTGATAATATAGGTGTTAGCGGGAGTAGTATAGTTGAGATAATGATTAAGGGGGGTAGTAGGGTTGCCTTTTTTGTGTACTCGAATTGTCATTTTATTTTTATGTTATTTGTGGACGGGAATATGGTAAGTGCGGTGCTATATGTGAGTCGCAGGTAGAAATATAAGTTAAGTAGAGCGGTGATGGCTATTAGTGTTGGAATAATAATTATGTTATTTTTTGTTAATTCTTGAATAATTATTCATTTAGGGATGAAGCCAGATAATGGGGGTAGTCCTCCTAGGGATAATATTAAGATTAAGATTATGGAGGTGATTAGGGGAAATTTATTTCATATGTGGGATAAGGATAAGGTTGTGGTGGATGAGTTTAATATGAATAGTATGAAGGTAGATAGTGTTATTAGAATATATAAAGTTAAGTTTAGGATTATTATTGTAGGGTTGTAAATAATGATAGCGGCTATTCAGCCTATGTGGGCAATGGAGGAGTATGCTATGATTTTTCGTAGTTGAGTTTGATTTAGTCCGCCTCAGCCTCCTACTAGAACGGATGCGAGGGCTATTAGTATAAGAAGGTTGGTGTTAATTGATGGGGAGATTTGATATAGGATGGATATAGGTGCGATTTTTTGTCATGTTAGTAGGATTATTCCTGATATAAGTGTTACTCCTTGTGCTACTTCGGGAACTCAGAAGTGGAATGGAGATAGGCCTAGTTTTATTGTTAGGGCGGTGGTTATTATGATGGATGCGATGGGGTTTGAGATTTTTGAGATTACTCATTGGCCGGAGTAAAGAAGGTTAATGGTGACTCCTATTATTAGTAATATTGAGGCAGTAGCTTGTGTAAGAAAATATTTTGTAGAGGCTTCTATGGCTCGTGGATTATACTTTTTTATGAGGATAGGGATGATGGCTAGCATGTTTATTTCGAATCCAATTCAGATCAGTAATCAGTGCGAGCTTAGTATGACGATTATGGTCCCTGCCATGATAGTTGCTATAATAATAGTGAGAATAGGGGGTTTTATTAGTACGGGAAGGGTATAAACCAACATTTTCGGGGTATGGGCCCGATAGCTTAATTTAGCTGACCTTACTGTAGAATATAGTGTAAGTTTGGTAGCACGAAGATCTTTGAATTCTTAAGATTAGGTTCGAAGCCTATTATTCTAGAAATAAGAGGATTTAAACCTCTATTATTTACTCTATCAAAGTAACTCTTTTATCAGACATATTTCTTATGTTTGGGGTGGGATACTCGCGGTAATAATGGGTAAGGCAACATGTCATATGCATAGGGCTAAAGTTAGGGGTAGAAAATTTTTTCACAATAAGTGTATTAATTGATCATAGCGGAATCGAGGGTATGATGCTCGAATTCATAGGGAAGCAGATAGTTAGTAAGAGGGTTTTTATAGTGAAGTTAATAGAGTAGAGTTCTGGTATAAATGGGTTGTGGAATGCACCGAAGAATAGAATTGTTGTGAGGATATTTATTATAATGATATTTGCGTACTCTGCTAGAAAGAATAGGGCAAAAGGACCCGCTGCATACTCTACGTTAAATCCAGAAACTAGTTCGGATTCTCCTTCAGTTAAGTCGAAGGGGGCTCGGTTAGTTTCTGCTAGAGTAGAAATGAATCATATCATGGCTAGGGGCCAGGCCGGAAAGATTAGTCATATATGTTCTTGGGTGATAATTAGTGTGGATAGTGTAAATGACCCGTTTATTAGGAGGACTGATAGGAGAATGATTGCTAGTGTTACTTCATATGAGATTGTTTGAGCTACTGCTCGGAGGGCTCCGATTAGAGCGTATTTGGAGTTTGAGGCTCATCCTGACCAAAGGATGGAGTATACGGCGAGACTTGATATTGCTAGTATGAATAGGACTCCTAAGTTTATATTAATGAGTGGGTAGGGCATTGGGAGAGGGATTCATATAGTTAGGGCTAGTGATAGAGCTAGAATGGGGGCTAGAATGAATATTGATATGGAGGATGTAAGTGGTCGTAGAGGTTCTTTTGTGAAGAGTTTTACTGCATCTGCGATTGGTTGAAGGAGGCCGTAGGGGCCTACGATATTAGGCCCTTTTCGAAGTTGTATGTAGCCTAAGACTTTTCGTTCAACGAGGGTGAGGAAGGCTACGGCAAGAAGGATTGGGATGATAAGAGAGATAATGTTGATAAAGAACATTTTGTTAGGGAGAGGAATTGAACCTCTGATAATAAAGGTTTAAGTTTTACGCAGTTACGGGCTCTGCCACCCTAACAAAGCCCCTTTTCTCGGGCTTATGAGGAGATAAACTGGTTAGATTGAGTTGACTTCATCTATTAGTTTTAAGGCGCCTTTGTGAGGTAGGCCTTACATCCCTTGTCCTTTCGTACTGGGGGAGGTTATATAATAGATAGAAACCGACCTGGATTACTCCGGTCTGAACTCAGATCACGTAGGACTTTAATCGTTGAACAAACGAACCCTTAATAGCTGCTGCACCATTAGGATGTCCTGATCCAACATCGAGGTCGTAAACCCTATTGTCGATATGGACTCTTGAATAGGATTGCGCTGTTATCCCTAGGGTAACTTGTTCCGTTGATCAAAAATTATTGGATCAATAAGTGATGTTATATTTTGACTTGTGGGTCTAAATTTTAATCACTCGGGATTTTTTTTATATTCCGAGGTCACCCCAACCTAAATTGCTAACCCACAATAATGGTGTAATGTTATGCCTTGTAGGTATTTAGTATCCATAAGTTTGGGTTAGTTAATTAAAGCTCCATAGGGTCTTCTCGTCTTATTGTGGCATTCCCGCCTCTTCACGGGAAGGTCAATTTCACTGATTGGGAATAAGAGACAGTTAAACCCTCGTGTGGCCATTCATACAAGTCCTTATTTAGAGAACAAATGATTATGCTACCTTTGCACGGTCAGGATACCGCGGCCGTTAAACAAGTGTCACTGGGCAGGCAGTGCCTCCAATACTAGAAATGCTGGAGGTGATGTTTTTGGTAAACAGGCGGGGTTTGTGTTTGCCGAGTTCCTTTTACTCCTTTTAATCTTTCCTTAAATGCATGCCTGTGTTGGGTTAACAATAGGGTAGATAAGTATTTCATTTTTGGGTTGATATTATCAGATTGTTAACTATCAGTGGTCTATCCGTTTCTGATATAAGCTTATGCGGGGAGAAAATAGTTCTTGTTACTCATACTAGCATTGTTGCTTCTATATTTAAATAGAATGGCCCAGGAGGTATAATTAGGAGTTGATGTAATATGATTGGGATTAAGTTATATTGTTTGTTGAGCTGGAACGCTTTCTCAATTGGTGGCTGCTTTTAAGCCAACTATGGTGATGTTAGTATATACTCTCTAATAAAGGTTGTATCCTGATTCTAAGAAGCTGTACCTTCTTAGACTATATTTTAAATTTACATTAAAATTTTGTTTTTTTTAGGTAAATTTAAAGTTGAACTAAAATTCTGTTTGTGGGCAACCAGCTATCACCAGGCTCGTTAGGCTTTTCACCTCTACCCACAAATCTTCTCACTATTTTGCTACATAGATGAGTTGATCCTTTTAGATTGTTTATGGGTAGCTCGTCTGGTTTCGGGGAGCTTAGCTTAAGTTCTCTTTGTTAAGTCGTTTCTGGCTAGTTCATTATGCAAAAGGTAAAAGGGGTAATCTTTGCTGTTTAATACTGTTAAGATGTCTTTCATCATTCCCTTACGGTACTATCTCTATCGCTCCAATTAAAATTTCTATCTCCTATACTTTTATTATTTAACTAAATGTTTTACTTTATATGTCTGTGATACTTAAGTTTGGGGTTAGTTGGGCTAGCTTTTGTTCAAAGTGGTCATAAGTAATGAAATCTTCTGGGTGTAGGCCAGACGCTTTAGTTAAGCTACACTTTGATTAATCCAAGCACACCTTCCGGTATGCTTACCTTGTTACGACTTGTCTCCTCTTGTGTCTTAGTTAAGTTAATATGGTTATGGTTGTGTCTTATTACTTGAGGAGGGTGACGGGCGGGTGTGCGTGCTTCATGGCCCTATTCAATTAAGCTCTCTATTCTTAATTTACTACTAAATCCTCCTTCAGTTTTTAATTTCATAAAAACGTTCGTGGAATGTTCTTGGGTAGAAAATGTAGCCCATTTCTTCCCACCCCATAAGTTACACCTTGACCTAACTTTTTTATGTAAAATGATTGTGCTTACTATTCTACCTTTTGAGGGTTTGCTGAAGATGGCGGTATATAGACTGAATTAGCAAAGGGTGGTGAGGTTTATCGGGGTTTATCGATTATAGAACAGGCTCCTCTAGAGGGATATAAAGCACCGCCAAGTCCTTTGAGTTTTAAGCTATTGCTAGTAGTCCTCTGGCGAATTATTTTGTTGTAAAATTATCTATGTTTAGGGCTAAGCATAGTGGGGTATCTAATCCCAGTTTGGGTCTTAGCTATCGTGTAGTCAGATTATTATAAAGTCACTTTCGTGGTCTATTTTATGGTAACTGTAGCTTTTTACGGCTTAGTTAAGTTTTAACTTTAGTGCAAAGGTATCTTAAACCCGCTTTACGCCGTGGGCCTATTAGTTTGGGTTAATCGTATGACCGCGGTGGCTGGCACGAAATTTACCAACCCTTTTTAGTATGGCTTAGTCAAACTTTCGTTTATGGCTTAATTTTTATCACTGCTGTATCCCGTGGGGGTGTGGCTTAGCAAGGTGTTATGAGCTACTTAAGAGTGTGCTTGATACCTGCTCCTTTAGATCACTGCTGATTTTAAGGGCATTCTCACTGGGGCGTGGAGACTTGCATGTGTAAGTCTACTAAGAACTAATAGGAAGGCTAGGACCAAACCTTTGTGTTTATGGAGTCGTGCGACTCATCTTGGCATTTTCAGTGCCTTGCTTTATTAATTAAGCTACATTAACTTATACTGAAATTGTAGTGTGTATAATAAATAAAATACATAGTAAATATGAGAGGAAAAAAAAAGGGGATGCTATCTATAGATAGACCACGAGATCGAATGCGTGTAAGACTGTTGTGTTAAGTTAACTAGAGTAGCAATACATTTGTATACAATTTAAATAAAGCTTGTGAGTATTGTATGCACTTAGTCCTGTTTTTGGGGTTTGGCAGGACATAAATAAGTGTATAATAGATGACATGAGTTTATGGGGGGTAAGGGGGGTTTGTATAAGTTAACTTAATGTCTTGCGCGTGTACGTACGTGTACACACGTGTACGTACGTGTACACACGTGTACGTACGTGTACACACGTGTACGTACGTGTACACACGTGTACGTACGTGTACACACGTGTACGTACGTGTACACACGTGTACGTACGTGTACGTACGTGTACGTACGTGTACGTACGTGTACACACGTGTACGTACGTGTACACACGTGTACGTACGTGTACACACGTGTACGTACGTGTACACACGTGTACGTACGTGTACACACGTGTACGTACGTGTACACACGTGTGTCCTAGAATTATATGTCCTGAAACCATTGACTGAATAGCACCTTGATTTTATGCGTGAGTTGATAAATGATAATGAATAAGTCCAGCTACAAGTTATTTGACTGCATTAGGGCCGCGACGGGCATATTCCCTGAGAGCAGAAGATAAGTTAGAGTTAGTGCCGTTGCGGTCATAGATGAGTGATAGCAGATTCCCCCCCTAAAAATAAAAGATACCAAATGCATGACACCACAGTTATGTGTGATCATGGGCTGATTAGTCACTAGTCCATCGAGATGTCCCATTTGCGAGAATTAGTAGGATTGGAATAAATAGAGTCATGGCCCTGAGGTAAGAACCAGATGCCAGGTATAGTTTCATGATAGTAACCCCCACATTAGCATGGGCCCGGAGCGAGAAGAGTGACATTACAGGCAAGGATTGATGGTTTCTCGAGGCATGGTGATTAAGCCCTTATTGGACTAAGTGATATGCATCTAGTTACTGTTGAGGATCAATGGGTTGTGGAATTGGACTAGACATGTCCTATGTAAAGATATAATATCATGTACATGCTTATATGCATGGGGCAAGCCATTAATGCACGACGTACATAGGGGAGGGAAAGAAGGATTTTTTGGAGATACTGACATAGCACAGTAGAGGTGGTCCAATATATGAATGTAGGGGGTGTCAGGGAATAGTTTAAGAAGAATTTCAGCTTTGGGTGCTGATGGTGGAGCAAGAGCTTCTTCCTTGAGTCTTAGGGAGGGCGACTACTCTCCATTTTTGGTTTACAAGACCAAGGTAATGATTATACTACAAAGACTCTTCATTTTAGAAGATTATTTTCGATAACGCTAATTGTTGGCATTAGAATCAATAGGATGGTGAAATATAGAATTGAGGCGACCTGTCCGATAATGATGAAAGGGTGTTCAACTGGCTGTCCTCCAATCCAAGTTAAAGTGAGAAGATCGGCGACTAAAAGTCAGAATAGGCATTGGCTGAGGGGTCGGAATATTATACTGCGTTGCTTAGATGTGTGGAGGAATGGAATGAATGCTAAAATTAGGATGGAGAATACTAGGGCGAGTACACCTCCTAATTTATTAGGGATAGATCGTAGGATGGCATAGGCGAATAGGAAGTATCATTCAGGTTTGATATGTGGAGGGGTGTTTAGGGGGTTTGCAGGGGTGTAGTTGTCTGGATCTCCTAATAGGTCTGGTGAAAATAAAACTAGTGATATTAAGACTAGGAGCAGGAGTAGGATTCCTAGGATATCTTTAATTGTGTAGTAGGGGTGAAACGGAATTTTGTCTGAGTCTGATGTGATTCCTGAGGGGTTGTTGGATCCGGTTTCGTGTAGAAATAGGAGGTGTACTATTGCTAGAGCTGCGATGATGAATGGAAAGATAAAATGAAATGCAAAGAATCGTGTTAAGGTTGCTTTGTCTACTGAGAAGCCACCTCAGATTCACTCTACTAAGTTGGTTCCGATATAGGGGATGGCGGAGAGAAGGTTAGTGATTACAGTTGCCCCTCAAAATGATATTTGTCCTCACGGCAGTACATAGCCTATGAATGCTGTGGCTATGGTTGCGAATAGTAGTACAATTCCAATGTTTCATGTTTCTATGAATACATAGGATCCATAGTATAGGCCTCGTCCCACATGTATGAATAGGCAGATGAAGAATATGGAAGCGCCATTTGCATGTATATAGCGGATAATTCAGCCGTAGTTAACGTCTCGACAGATGTGGGTGACCGATGAAAAAGCTGTGGCCGTGTCCGATGTGTAGTGTATAGCTAGAAATAAACCTGTTAGAATCTGTAGAATCAAGCATACTCCTAATAAGGACCCGAAATTCCATCAAGCAGAGATGTTAGATGGCGCTGGGAGGTCAATGAATGAATTGTTGACAATTTTGGCTAGTGGGTGGGTTTTTCGAATGTTGGTCATTAATGTTCTTATAGTTGAAATACAACGATGATTTTTCATGTCATTAGTCATGGTTAAATTCCATGTAGGAATAATGATAACATACATTGTATTTATTTTAAGTATCGTTTTTGTGATGAGTTTTGTGGGTTTTGCCACTAAACCATCTCCTATTTATGGTGGGCTTGTGCTAATTATTAGCGGTGGGATTGGTTGTGCGATTGTTCTGAATTTTGGGGGTTCTTTTTTAGGGCTGATAGTGTTTTTAATTTATTTGGGGGGTATATTAGTAGTATTTGGTTATACAACTGCTATGGCTACTGAGCAATACCCTGAGGTGTGAGTTTCAAATAAGGCTGTTCTAGCGGCTTTTATTACTGGTCTATTGTCTGAGTTGTTGACTGCTTGCTATATTTTGAAGGATGATGAGGTGGAGGTAGTATTAAAGTTTAATGGAATAGGGGATTGGGTAATTTATGATACGGGGGACTCTGGGTTTTTTAGTGAAGAGGCTATGGGTATTGCGGCTTTATATAGTTATGGAACCTGGTTGGTGATTGTTACAGGTTGGTCGCTGTTAACTGGTGTGTTGGTTATCATGGAAGTTACCCGTGGTAATTAAGGATTAGTAGGCTGAGAATTATAGTTAGTATGAACGATAGGAAATAGAGCTTGATGAGACCCTTTTGATTTGAAATAAGGGTAGAAGATTTTATTTGGAAATACGAGATTGATTTGGGTAGGATGTTTTCTAGTCAGATGGAGTCCAGAAGTATAGATGCTGATTTCTGGCTGATGGTTAAACTTGTTTTAGGTGTGAGGCGGTGCATAATGGTTGGATAATAGCCAAGGAGGGTGGAAAATTTAAAGTAATTAGATGGATAGTTAAATTTGAGTCCTTGTATGGTAAGGTTTAGTTCTAGTGCCAGGATGAAACCCAAGATAGTTACTGCAAGGGCTATCATTTTTAGATAATGAGGCATAGTTATCTGTGGGATGGTGGTGGGTGTGATGCTGTGGGAGATAATGTATCCTGCAAATACACTTCCGATAAGGAGTCGTTTAATAGAGTTAATTAGGAGAGGATTATTCTCGTTGATAAGGATTATAGGGGAGAAGCGGGGCTGGCCTAGTAGAGCGAAGAATATAATTCGGGTGCTGTAGGCAGCGGTTAGGGATGTGGCAACGAGTGTAATTAAGAGGGCTCAGGCGTTGGTATTCGACGTGTTAGCGGACTCGATGATCAGGTCTTTGGAGTAGAATCCTGTAAGGAAAGGTATGCCTGTTAATGCGAGGCTTCCGACAATCAGGGAAGTTGTGGTGAAGGGAAGGACTTTAAATAGGCCACCTATCTTTCGAATGTCTTGTTCATCGTTTAGGCTGTGGATAATTGACCCTGAACATATGAATAACATAGCTTTAAAAAATGCGTGAGTGCAGATGTGTAAGAAGGCTAGGTAAGGCTGGTTAATGCCAATTGTTACTATTATTAGGCCTAGTTGGCTTGAGGTAGAGAACGCTACAATTTTTTTGATATCGTTCTGTGTAAGAGCGCAGATTGCAGTAAATAGTGTAGTAATAGCCCCTAAGCATAAAGTGAGGGTTTGAATAGTTTGATTATGCTCTATTAGTGGATGAAAGCGGATAAGAAGAAATACTCCTGCTACAACTATTGTGCTTGAGTGAAGTAGGGCTGATACAGGAGTGGGGCCTTCTATGGCTGAGGGGAGTCAGGGATGTAAGCCGAATTGAGCAGATTTACCGGTAGCTGCTAATAGTAAGCCAAGTAGCGGCAAATTAAAATTATCGTTTGTTGTAATAAAGATTTGTTGAAGGTCTCATGTGTTTAAGTTCAATAGAAACCATGCTATGGTTATAATGAAGCCTACATCTCCAATACGGTTATAGAGGATAGCTTGTAGGGCAGCTGTATTTGCATCGGTTCGGCCGTATCATCATCCAATAAGTAAAAATGATATAATGCCAACTCCTTCTCAGCCAATGAATAGTTGGAATATGTTGTTTGCGGTGACTAAGACTATTATAGTAATAAGAAATAAGAGAAGATACTTGAAAAATCGGTTAATATAAGGATCGGAGTGTATATATCATATAGAAAACTCTATAATAGACCACGTGACAAAAAGGGCTACGGGCACAAAGATTATTGAGAAGTAGTCTAATTTAAAACTCATGGATAGTTTTATGGTCTGGATTGTTATTCAATGTCAGTTTGAAACAATTGTTTCCTGTCCTGAGTAGATGAATATTATTGTGGGAATTATGCTAATTATGAATGCGTAAGAAGTAGCGGTTTTTACATAGTATGGGTATAGCTTATTTTTGTAGAGTTTAGTAGAGGTTATAATGATGGGCAAAGTAAGAATGACTAGAGCTGTGATTATGCATGAAGTAAATATATTTATTACTTTTATTTGGAGTTGCACCAATTTTTTGGTTCCTAAGACCAATGGATTACTTCTATCCTATAAAAGTTGAAAAAGCCATGTTCTTATACATGGGAGCATGAGTTAGCAGTTCTTGCAGTACTTTTTCGGTAAGCAAAAAGGTTTGAGCTTTTATTATTAGATTCACAATCTAATGTTTTTGTTAAACTATGCTTACAGTAGATGGGACCGAGAATAATTTTAGGGTTAAGGGATAGGAGGAGTAGAGGCAGTAGATGCAAGGTTATTAGGGCATTTTCTCGTGTGAATGACGGTTTGATATTTTTGATATGGTGGGAATATTTACCACGCTGTGTGGTGATTAGTATATAAAGTGAGTATAGGGCAGTGATGGTGATGTTAATTCCTATTAGAATAATAGTAATGTTGGATCATGAGAATGAGGATATCACTACAAATAGTTCTCCGATAAGATTAATTGTTGGAGGAAGAGCCAGATTTGTGAGGCTTGCTAATAACCATCAGGCTGCTATCAGGGGAAGGAGGGTTTGAAGTCCTCGTGCGAGAATCATAGTACGGCTATGGATTCGTTCGTAATTGGAGTTGGCTAAGCAGAATAGCATCGAGGATGTTAAACCATGGGCAATTATTAGGGCTGTTGCACCTATATAACTTCATGGTGTTTGAATAAGAACCGCTACAATAACGAGTGCCATATGACTAACTGAGGAGTATGCAATTAGGGATTTTAGATCTGTTTGACGGAGACAGATAGAGCTTGTTATGATTATGCCTCATAGAGATAATATTATGAAAGGATACGCTATGAAGTTGGTCAGGGGGTTTAGTAGGGTTGTAATTCGTATCATGCCATAGCCTCCTAATTTCAGGAGTACGGCGGCAAGTACCATGGAGCCGGCAATAGGGGCCTCTACGTGTGCTTTTGGTAGTCACAAGTGGAGGCCGTATAGAGGTATCTTTACTATGAATGCTATCATGCATGCCAATCATAAGAAAACATTAGATCAGGAGTTTGGCAGAGGTTGAATTCAGTATTGAATTATGAGAAAATTTAGGGAGCCCATGAAATTGTGGATGTAAAGGAGAGCTACTAGGAGTGGGAGAGATCCTATTAAAGTATAAAATAAGAAGTAGAGCCCTGCGTTTAGTCGTTCAGTTTGATTCCCCCATCGGGTAATAATGATCAGGGTTGGGATTAGTGTTGCCTCAAATAGGATGTAAAAGAAGATAAGTTCAGAGGCGGTGAAAGTTATAATTAGGAACAACTGGAGAAGAATCAGTATTGAAATATATAGTTTTTTTCGAGTTAAGGGTTCTTTTGATAAATGGTGTTGGCTTGCTATAAGTATAAGGGGTAGAAGTCATGTTGTAAGTGCTAGTAGCGGTGCTGATAGGGAGTCAGAGAAAAATATTAAGGAGGGGTTCAATGTATTATCATTTGGTTGATTCAGGTAGAATAAGCTGATTAAGCTGATTAGCAAACCATATGTTGTCGTGTTAATTCAGATTATGTTAGGCTTTGATACTCATGTAAGGGGGATCAGTATGATAGTGGGGATGATAATTTTTAGCATTGTAAGAGGTTTAGGTTTTGTACGTAATCAGTCCCGTAGGTGTTAGATACTATAACTAGTAGAGATAGTCCTAATGCTGCTTCGCAGGCAGCAAATACTAGTAGTACGATTGGTATCATGCTGGCTAATGTAAGGTGGTTGTTGAGAATAGTTACAGATATTATTACAAATAGTGATAATATTATGCCCTCTAAGCATAGTAGCGATGATATTAGGTGTGATCGATAAACAAGTATACCTATTAGAGAAAGAATGAATGCCAGAAAGATATTAATATATACTATGGACATATGATAATTATGAGATAAATCATAATCTAATGAGTCGAAATCATTTGTTTTGGCTTAAACTAATTATCATATTCGGTTCATTCTAGCCCCTTTTCGGTTCATTCGTACGCTAGGCTTGCAGCTAGGAGGGAGATTAGTAGGAGTGCTATGATAAGTATTGTTGTCAACTTGTTGGTTTGTGACGCTCAGGGAAGTGGGAGTAGGAGTGCGATTTCTAGGTCGAAAAGCAGGAATGTGATGGCAACTAGGAAGAATTTTATAGAGAAAGGTAGGCGAGCAGATCCCATGGGGTCAAAACCACATTCGTAGGGGCTTGTCTTGTCTGTATAAATATTTAGTTGGGGAAGTCAGAATGCGATTAGTACAAGTAAGGACGCTAGGGTTACATTAGTTATCAAGGTTAGTATTACGTTTATTACTTCTTTCCAGGTTGATCTGGAGCTAACTGATTGGAAGTCAATTGTACTAGTTATACTAAAGAAATAGGATCCTCATCAATAAATAGATACATATAAGAATAGTCAGACTACATCAACAAAGTGTCAATATCATGCAGCGGCTTCAAATCCGAAGTGGTGGTTTGATGTGAAGTGGTAGTATAGTTGTCGGAGAAAGCACACGATAAGGAATGTGGAGCCAATAATTACATGTAGTCCGTGAAACCCAGTAGCTATAAAAAAGGTAGATCCGTACACTCCGTCGGAGATTGTAAAAGATGTCTCGTAGTATTCGGAGGCCTGTAATAGTGTAAAATATACGCCTAAGGAGATTGTAATAAATAGGCCTTGAAGTATGTGTTTACGATTGCCTTCTATTAAACTATGATGGGCTCAAGTAATAGATACTCCGGAGGCTAGGAGGACTGAGGTGTTGAGTAGAGGAACTTCTAGTGGGTTAAGAGGAATAATGCCGGTGGGAGGTCAGCAACCTCCAAGTTCAGGAGTAGGGGCTAGGCTGGAATGGTAAAAGGCTCAAAAGAAGCCTGCAAAGAAAAATACTTCTGATACAATAAAAAGAACTATTCCGTACCGTAGTCCTTTTTGTACAATAGGGGTGTGATGTCCTTGGAATGTGCCTTCTCGGATCACATCTCGTCATCACTGGTATATGGTTAGCAGGTTGGTTGTGAATCCTAATGTAAGTAGGGATATTGAGTTATAGTGAAATCATATGATAAGACCCGATGTTATAAGAAGGGCAGAAAGGGCTCCTGTTAGCGGTCATGGGCTTGGGTTAACTATATGGTAAGCGTGAGTTTGGTGGGTCATTAGGTGTTGTCATGTAAGTATAGACTTACTAGTAAGGTAAAGACATAGGCTTGAATTAAGGCAACAGCAAACTCTAGAATCGTAAATAGAATTAAAATAATAAAAGTGATGAAAGCTGTGGTCGCGCTAATATTAATAAGAGCTAAGGTAGCCCCTCCAATCAAATGGATTAGGAGGTGTCCTGCAGTAATATTGGCGGTTAATCGAACGGCTAGAGCTATGGGTTGAATGAATAGACTAATAGTTTCGATGATTACTAGTATTGGAATTAGGGGAAGAGGGGTGCCTTGGGGTAGAAAGTGTGCCAAGGATGCTTTGGTCTTATAGCGGAAACCGGTAATTACTGTCCCTGCTCATAGGGGGATTGCTATTCCGAGGTTTATAGAGAGTTGTGTCGTGGGCGTAAATGAGTGGGGTAGTAGTCCAAGTAGGTTAGTTGAACCAATGAATAGAATTAGTGATATAAGTATGAGAGCTCAGGTTCGTCCCTTTTGATTATGAATTGCTAGTATTTGTTTTGATGTTAATTGAATTAATCATTGCTGAATGGAGATTAACCGATTATTGATTAGGCGATTGGGTGCTGGGAATAAAATGGAAGGGAATATGACGATCAGTACTACAATAGGGAGACCTATTATTGAGGGGGCAGCGAAAGAGGCGAATAAATTTTCGTTCATTTGTTTTCTCAAGGATTATGTTGACTAGTGATTTTAGTAGACTTGGTTATTGGGTTTTCCGGGTAGTGGTGATTTGAAATTTTTAGTTGGAATAGAATGAAGAGGGTGAGAAATATTGAAAAGATTATAATAAATCAGGTGGATGTGTCTAGCTGTGGCATTTCATTAAGGGGAGGTTAAAACTCCCAGTCTTTAACTTAAAAGGTTAATGCTTTATAGCTTCTTAATGAGTAAGTCTAGTCTAGGTTATACTATTAAGGCAGATCAGGTTTCAAAATAAGATAGGGGGACTATTTCAAGAACAATGGGTATAAAGCTATGGTTAGATCCGCAGATTTCAGAGCACTGGCCATAATACAGTCCCGGTCGTATGGCTATAAGGGTGGTTTGGTTTAGTCGTCCTGGAATAGCGTCAGTTTTTAGACCTAGTGATGGAACAGCTCATGAATGCAAAACGTCTTCTGAAGAAATAAGTATTCGGATGGTTATTTCTATTGGGAGGACAACTCGGTTGTCTACTTCTAATAGTCGGAGTTCTCCTGGCTTTAATTCTTGTGTTGGGATTATGTAGGAGTCAAAGTTTAAGTCTTCATAATCAGTATATTCATAGCTTCAGTATCATTGGTGGCCTATTGTTTTCACGGTTAAAGAGGGGTTATTGATTTCGTCTATTATATAAAGGATTCGGAGGGAAGGTAGAGCGATTAGGATTAGGATAATGGCGGGTAGGATAGTTCATACTGTTTCTACTTCCTGTGCGTCTATTGTGCTTGTATGAGTTAATTTTGTAGTCAATATTAGGGAAATGATGTAGAGAACTAAAGAACTGATTAAGAATACAATTATTAGTGTATGGTCATGAAAATGAAGTAGCTCCTCTATAATAGGGGAGGTTGCGTCCTGTAATCCGAGTTGAAATGGGTACGCCATAGAGGTATATAGGGGTTTCACCTATAATTTAACCTTGACAAAGTTATGTAATATTTTACTAATACCTCCTGATTGAGAAAGACATAGTGGTTATGACATTGGCTTGAAACCAATTTTAGGGGGTTCGATTCCTTCCTTTCTTATTTTTGGATTACATATGTAGGTTCTTCGAACGTGTGATATGGAGGGGGACATCCATGTAGTCATTCAATATTAGTTGTAGTAAGTTCTACTATAGCAACTTCTCGTTTGGATGCAAAGGCCTCTCAGATTATAAAAATTATAAGCATCACCGCTGTAAGCGAGATAAACGATCCTATAGAGGAGACGGTATTTCAGGTGGTATATGCATCTGGATAGTCAGAGTACCGACGAGGTATTCCGGATAAACCTAGGAAATGCTGAGGGAAGAAAGTTATATTTACTCCCACAAATATAATTGTAAAGTGAATCTTTGCTCAAGTATCGTTAAGAGTATAACCTGAGAATAAGGGGAATCAGTGGGCAAATCCTCCCATAATGGCAAAAACTGCTCCCATTGAGAGCACATAGTGAAAATGAGCTACAACATAATACGTATCATGAAGAACGATGTCTAAGGACGAATTAGCTAGGACAATGCCTGTTAGCCCGCCTACTGTGAATAAGAAAATAAACCCTAAAGCTCATAGCATAGCTGGAGATCATTTAATATTGCCTCCGTGAAGTGTTGCCAGTCAACTAAATACTTTTACTCCTGTTGGAATAGCGATAATTATAGTGGCGGATGTGAAGTATGCTCGTGTGTCTACGTCTATTCCTACAGTAAACATATGGTGAGCTCATACGATAAAGCCTAAAAACCCAATAGATATTATTGCCCATACTATTCCTATATAGCCGAAAGGCTCTTTTTTCCCTGAGTAGTAAGTGACAATGTGAGAAATTATTCCGAACCCTGGCAGGATAAGAATGTAAACTTCAGGATGTCCGAAGAATCAGAATAAGTGTTGATATAGGATAGGGTCTCCTCCTCCAGCGGGATCGAAAAATGTCGTATTAAGATTACGGTCTGTTAAAAGTATTGTAATTCCAGCAGCCAGTACAGGCAGGGATAGTAGGAGTAGAACTGCTGTAATTAGTACTGATCATACAAATAGGGGGGTTTGATACTGGGATATTGCAGGGGGTTTTATGTTGATAATAGTAGTAATGAAATTAATTGCCCCTAAAATAGAAGAGACTCCGGCTAAATGTAAGGAGAAAATTGTAAGATCAACGGATGCTCCTGCATGGGCCAGATTGCCAGCCAGTGGGGGGTAAACGGTCCACCCCGTTCCTGCACCTGCTTCTACCATAGAAGATGCTAATAGTAGAAGAAAAGATGGAGGAAGAAGTCAGAAGCTCATGTTATTTATTCGGGGGAATGCCATGTCCGGAGCACCAATTATTAATGGCACTAGTCAGTTTCCAAAGCCCCCAATTATAATGGGCATGACTATGAAGAAGATTATTACGAAAGCATGGGCGGTTACGACGACGTTATAAATTTGATCGTCGCCTAGTAAAGTACCGGGCTGACCTAGTTCGGCTCGGATGAGGAGGCTCAAGGCAGTGCCTACTATGCCGGCTCATGCTCCAAATAGTAAGTATAAAGTACCAATATCTTTGTGATTAGTAGAGAACAGTCATCGGTTAATGAACATAGGTAAAATGGCTGATAAAAGCATTAGACTGTAAATCTAAAAATAGAGGTTTAAGTCCTCTTTTTGCCAAGCTCTGTGGTGAATTTTCATATTGAATTGCAAATTCAAAGAAGCAGCCTAGACGCCGCCGGGGCTTCTCCCGCCTTTTTTTTCTACGCGGCGGGAGAAGGTAGATTGAAGCCAGTTACTAGGGTATTTAGCTGTTAACTAAAATTTCGTGAGGTAGAAGCTCACCAATCTAGGGAGGGCTTAGCTTAATTAAAGTGTTTGATTTGCATTCAATTGATGTAAGATAGATTCTTGCAGCCCTTAGAGGTGATTTGGTCAGGGGTTAAGTGTATAGCACTTGCTTAGAGCTTTGAAGGCTCTTGGTCTGGTCTAACCTAAACTCCTAGTCCAAGACTGATAATATAGGTGTTAGCGGGAGTAGTATAGTTGAGATAATGATTAAGGGGGGTAGTAGGGTTGCCTTTTTTGTGTACTCGAATTGTCATTTTATTTTTATGTTATTTGTGGACGGGAATATGGTAAGTGCGGTGCTATATGTGAGTCGCAGGTAGAAATATAAGTTAAGTAGAGCGGTGATGGCTATTAGTGTTGGAATAATAATTATGTTATTTTTTGTTAATTCTTGAATAATTATTCATTTAGGGATGAAGCCAGATAATGGGGGTAGTCCTCCTAGGGATAATATTAAGATTAAGATTATGGAGGTGATTAGGGGAAATTTATTTCATATGTGGGATAAGGATAAGGTTGTGGTGGATGAGTTTAATATGAATAGTATGAAGGTAGATAGTGTTATTAGAATATATAAAGTTAAGTTTAGGATTATTATTGTAGGGTTGTAAATAATGATAGCGGCTATTCAGCCTATGTGGGCAATGGAGGAGTATGCTATGATTTTTCGTAGTTGAGTTTGATTTAGTCCGCCTCAGCCTCCTACTAGAACGGATGCGAGGGCTATTAGTATAAGAAGGTTGGTGTTAATTGATGGGGAGATTTGATATAGGATGGATATAGGTGCGATTTTTTGTCATGTTAGTAGGATTATTCCTGATATAAGTGTTACTCCTTGTGCTACTTCGGGAACTCAGAAGTGGAATGGAGATAGGCCTAGTTTTATTGTTAGGGCGGTGGTTATTATGATGGATGCGATGGGGTTTGAGATTTTTGAGATTACTCATTGGCCGGAGTAAAGAAGGTTAATGGTGACTCCTATTATTAGTAATATTGAGGCAGTAGCTTGTGTAAGAAAATATTTTGTAGAGGCTTCTATGGCTCGTGGATTATACTTTTTTATGAGGATAGGGATGATGGCTAGCATGTTTATTTCGAATCCAATTCAGATCAGTAATCAGTGCGAGCTTAGTATGACGATTATGGTCCCTGCCATGATAGTTGCTATAATAATAGTGAGAATAGGGGGTTTTATTAGTACGGGAAGGGTATAAACCAACATTTTCGGGGTATGGGCCCGATAGCTTAATTTAGCTGACCTTACTGTAGAATATAGTGTAAGTTTGGTAGCACGAAGATCTTTGAATTCTTAAGATTAGGTTCGAAGCCTATTATTCTAGAAATAAGAGGATTTAAACCTCTATTATTTACTCTATCAAAGTAACTCTTTTATCAGACATATTTCTTATGTTTGGGGTGGGATACTCGCGGTAATAATGGGTAAGGCAACATGTCATATGCATAGGGCTAAAGTTAGGGGTAGAAAATTTTTTCACAATAAGTGTATTAATTGATCATAGCGGAATCGAGGGTATGATGCTCGAATTCATAGGAAGCAGATAGTTAGTAAGAGGGTTTTTATAGTGAAGTTAATAGAGTAGAGTTCTGGTATAAATGGGTTGTGGAATGCACCGAAGAATAGAATTGTTGTGAGGATATTTATTATAATGATATTTGCGTACTCTGCTAGAAAGAATAGGGCAAAAGGACCCGCTGCATACTCTACGTTAAATCCAGAAACTAGTTCGGATTCTCCTTCAGTTAAGTCGAAGGGGGCTCGGTTAGTTTCTGCTAGAGTAGAAATGAATCATATCATGGCTAGGGGCCAGGCCGGAAAGATTAGTCATATATGTTCTTGGGTGATAATTAGTGTGGATAGTGTAAATGACCCGTTTATTAGGAGGACTGATAGGAGAATGATTGCTAGTGTTACTTCATATGAGATTGTTTGAGCTACTGCTCGGAGGGCTCCGATTAGAGCGTATTTGGAGTTTGAGGCTCATCCTGACCAAAGGATGGAGTATACGGCGAGACTTGATATTGCTAGTATGAATAGGACTCCTAAGTTTATATTAATGAGTGGGTAGGGCATTGGGAGAGGGATTCATATAGTTAGGGCTAGTGATAGAGCTAGAATGGGGGCTAGAATGAATATTGATATGGAGGATGTAAGTGGTCGTAGAGGTTCTTTTGTGAAGAGTTTTACTGCATCTGCGATTGGTTGAAGGAGGCCGTAGGGGCCTACGATATTAGGCCCTTTTCGAAGTTGTATGTAGCCTAAGACTTTTCGTTCAACGAGGGTGAGGAAGGCTACGGCAAGAAGGATTGGGATGATAAGAGAGATAATGTTGATAAAGAACATTTTGTTAGGGAGAGGAATTGAACCTCTGATAATAAAGGTTTAAGTTTTACGCAGTTACCGGGCTCTGCCACCCTAACAAAGCCCCTTTTCTCGGGCTTATGAGGAGATAAACTGGTTAGATTGAGTTGACTTCATCTATTAGTTTTAAGGCGCCTTTGTGAGGTAGGCCTTACATCCCTTGTCCTTTCGTACTGGGGGAGGTTATATAATAGATAGAAACCGACCTGGATTACTCCGGTCTGAACTCAGATCACGTAGGACTTTAATCGTTGAACAAACGAACCCTTAATAGCTGCTGCACCATTAGGATGTCCTGATCCAACATCGAGGTCGTAAACCCTATTGTCGATATGGACTCTTGAATAGGATTGCGCTGTTATCCCTAGGGTAACTTGTTCCGTTGATCAAAAATTATTGGATCAATAAGTGATGTTATATTTTGACTTGTGGGTCTAAATTTTAATCACTCGGGAGTTTTTTTATATTCCGAGGTCACCCCAACCTAAATTGCTAACCCACAATAATGGTGTAATGTTATGCCTTGTAGGTATTTAGTATCCATAAGTTTGGGTTAGTTAATTAAAGCTCCATAGGGTCTTCTCGTCTTATTGTGGCATTCCCGCCTCTTCACGGGAAGGTCAATTTCACTGATTGGGAATAAGAGACAGTTAAACCCTCGTGTGGCCATTCATACAAGTCCTTATTTAGAGAACAAATGATTATGCTACCTTTGCACGGTCAGGATACCGCGGCCGTTAAACAAGTGTCACTGGGCAGGCAGTGCCTCCAATACTAGAAATGCTGGAGGTGATGTTTTTGGTAAACAGGCGGGGTTTGTGTTTGCCGAGTTCCTTTTACTCCTTTTAATCTTTCCTTAAATGCATGCCTGTGTTGGGTTAACAATAGGGTAGATAAGTATTTCATTTTTGGGTTGATATTATCAGATTGTTAACTATCAGTGGTCTATCCGTTTCTGATATAAGCTTATGCGGGGAGAAAATAGTTCTTGTTACTCATACTAGCATTGTTGCTTCTATATTTAAATAGAATGGCCCAGGAGGTATAATTAGGAGTTGATGTAATATGATTGGGATTAAGTTATATTGTTTGTTGAGCTGGAACGCTTTCTCAATTGGTGGCTGCTTTTAAGCCAACTATGGTGATGTTAGTATATACTCTCTAATAAAGGTTGTATCCTGATTCTAAGAAGCTGTACCTTCTTAGACTATATTTTAAATTTACATTAAAATTTTGTTTTTTTTAGGTAAATTTAAAGTTGAACTAAAATTCTGTTTGTGGGCAACCAGCTATCACCAGGCTCGTTAGGCTTTTCACCTCTACCCACAAATCTTCTCACTATTTTGCTACATAGATGAGTTGATCCTTTTAGATTGTTTATGGGTAGCTCGTCTGGTTTCGGGGAGCTTAGCTTAAGTTCTCTTTGTTAAGTCGTTTCTGGCTAGTTCATTATGCAAAAGGTAAAAGGGGTAATCTTTGCTGTTTAATACTGTTAAGATGTCTTTCATCATTCCCTTACGGTACTATCTCTATCGCTCCAATTAAAATTTCTATCTCCTATACTTTTATTATTTAACTAAATGTTTTACTTTATATGTCTGTGATACTTAAGTTTGGGGTTAGTTGGGCTAGCTTTTGTTCAAAGTGGTCATAAGTAATGAAATCTTCTGGGTGTAGGCCAGACGCTTTAGTTAAGCTACACTTTGATTAATCCAAGCACACCTTCCGGTATGCTTACCTTGTTACGACTTGTCTCCTCTTGTGTCTTAGTTAAGTTAATATGGTTATGGTTGTGTCTTATTACTTGAGGAGGGTGACGGGCGGTGTGTGCGTGCTTCATGGCCCTATTCAATTAAGCTCTCTATTCTTAATTTACTACTAAATCCTCCTTCAGTTTTTAATTTCATAAAAACGTTCGTGGAATGTTCTTGGGTAGAAAATGTAGCCCATTTCTTCCCACCCCATAAGTTACACCTTGACCTAACTTTTTTATGTAAAATGATTGTGCTTACTATTCTACCTTTTGAGGGTTTGCTGAAGATGGCGGTATATAGACTGAATTAGCAAAGGGTGGTGAGGTTTATCGGGGTTTATCGATTATAGAACAGGCTCCTCTAGAGGGATATAAAGCACCGCCAAGTCCTTTGAGTTTTAAGCTATTGCTAGTAGTCCTCTGGCGAATTATTTTGTTGTAAAATTATCTATGTTTAGGGCTAAGCATAGTGGGGTATCTAATCCCAGTTTGGGTCTTAGCTATCGTGTAGTCAGATTATTATAAAGTCACTTTCGTTTTATGGTAACTGTAGCTTTTTACGGCTTAGTTAAGTTTTAACTTTAGTGCAAAGGTATCTTAAACACGCTTTACGCCGTGGGCCTATTAGTTTGGGTTAATCGTATGACCGCGGTGGCTGGCACGAAATTTACCAACCCTTTTTAGTATGGCTTAGTCAAACTTTCGTTTATGGCTTAATTTTTATCACTGCTGTATCCCGTGGGGGTGTGGCTTAGCAAGGTGTTATGAGCTACTTAAGAGTGTGCTTGATACCTGCTCCTTTAGATCACTGCTGATTTTAAGGGCATTCTCACTGGGGCGTGGAGACTTGCATGTGTAAGTCTACTAAGAACTAATAGGAAGGCTAGGACCAAACCTTTGTGTTTATGGAGTCGTGCGACTCATCTTGGCATTTTCAGTGCCTTGCTTTATTAATTAAGCTACATTAACTTATACTGAAATTGTAGTGTGTATAATAAATAAAATACATAGTAAATATGAGAGGAAAAAAAAAGGGGATGCTATCTATAGATAGACCACGAGATCGAATGCGTGTAAGACTGTTGTGTTAAGTTAACTAGAGTAGCAATACATTTGTATACAATTTAAATAAAGCTTGTGAGTATTGTATGCACTTAGTCCTGTTTTTGGGGTTTGGCAGGACATAAATAAGTGTATAATAGATGACATGAGTTTATGGGGGGTAAGGGGGGTTTGTATAAGTTAACTTAATGTCTTGCGCGTGTACGTACGTGTACACACGTGTACGTACGTGTACACACGTGTACGTACGTGTACACACGTGTACGTACGTGTACACACGTGTACGTACGTGTACACACGTGTACGTACGTGTACACACGTGTACGTACGTGTACACACGTGTACGTACGTGTACGTACGTGTACGTACGTGTACGTACGTGTACACACGTGTACGTACGTGTACACACGTGTACGTACGTGTACACACGTGTACGTACGTGTACACACGTGTACGTACGTGTACACACGTGTACGTACGTGTACACACGTGTACGTACGTGTACACACGACTGTGTCCTAGAATTATATGTCCTGAAACCATTGACTGAATAGCACCTTGATTTTATGCGTGAGTTGATAAATGATAATGAATAAGTCCAGCTACAAGTTATTTGACTGCATTAGGGCCGCGACGGGCATATTCCCTGAGAGCAGAAGATAAGTTAGAGTTAGTGCCGTTGCGGTCATAGATGAGTGATAGCAGATTCCCCCCCTAAAAATAAAAGATACCAAATGCATGACACCACAGTTATGTGTGATCATGGGCTGATTAGTCACTAGTCCATCGAGATGTCCCATTTGCGAGAATTAGTAGGATTGGAATAAATAGAGTCATGGCCCTGAGGTAAGAACCAGATGCCAGGTATAGTTTCATGATAGTAACCCCCACATTAGCATGGGCCCGGAGCGAGAAGAGTGACATTACAGGCAAGGATTGATGGTTTCTCGAGGCATGGTGATTAAGCCCTTATTGGACTAAGTGATATGCATCTAGTTACTGTTGAGGATCAATGGGTTGTGGAATTGGACTAGACATGTCCTATGTAAAGATATAATATCATGTACATGCTTATATGCATGGGGCAAGCCATTAATGCACGACGTACATAGGGGAGGGAAAGAAGGATTTTTTGGAGATACTGACATAGCACAGTAGAGGTGGTCCAATATATGAATGTAGGGGGTGTCAGGGAATAGTTTAAGAAGAATTTCAGCTTTGGGTGCTGATGGTGGAGCAAGAGCTTCTTCCTTGAGTCTTAGGGAGGGCGACTACTCTCCATTTTTGGTTTACAAGACCAAGGTAATGATTATACTACAAAGACTCTTCATTTTAGAAGATTATTTTCGATAACGCTAATTGTTGGCATTAGAATCAATAGGATGGTGAAATATAGAATTGAGGCGACCTGTCCGATAATGATGAAAGGGTGTTCAACTGGCTGTCCTCCAATCCAAGTTAAAGTGAGAAGATCGGCGACTAAAAGTCAGAATAGGCATTGGCTGAGGGGTCGGAATATTATACTGCGTTGCTTAGATGTGTGGAGGAATGGAATGAATGCTAAAATTAGGATGGAGAATACTAGGGCGAGTACACCTCCTAATTTATTAGGGATAGATCGTAGGATGGCATAGGCGAATAGGAAGTATCATTCAGGTTTGATATGTGGAGGGGTGTTTAGGGGGTTTGCAGGGGTGTAGTTGTCTGGATCTCCTAATAGGTCTGGTGAAAATAAAACTAGTGATATTAAGACTAGGAGCAGGAGTAGGATTCCTAGGATATCTTTAATTGTGTAGTAGGGGTGAAACGGAATTTTGTCTGAGTCTGATGTGATTCCTGAGGGGTTGTTGGATCCGGTTTCGTGTAGAAATAGGAGGTGTACTATTGCTAGAGCTGCGATGATGAATGGAAAGATAAAATGAAATGCAAAGAATCGTGTTAAGGTTGCTTTGTCTACTGAGAAGCCACCTCAGATTCACTCTACTAAGTTGGTTCCGATATAGGGGATGGCGGAGAGAAGGTTAGTGATTACAGTTGCCCCTCAAAATGATATTTGTCCTCACGGCAGTACATAGCCTATGAATGCTGTGGCTATGGTTGCGAATAGTAGTACAATTCCAATGTTTCATGTTTCTATGAATACATAGGATCCATAGTATAGGCCTCGTCCCACATGTATGAATAGGCAGATGAAGAATATGGAAGCGCCATTTGCATGTATATAGCGGATAATTCAGCCGTAGTTAACGTCTCGACAGATGTGGGTGACCGATGAAAAAGCTGTGGCCGTGTCCGATGTGTAGTGTATAGCTAGAAATAAACCTGTTAGAATCTGTAGAATCAAGCATACTCCTAATAAGGACCCGAAATTCCATCAAGCAGAGATGTTAGATGGCGCTGGGAGGTCAATGAATGAATTGTTGACAATTTTGGCTAGTGGGTGGGTTTTTCGAATGTTGGTCATTAATGTTCTTATAGTTGAAATACAACGATGATTTTTCATGTCATTAGTCATGGTTAAATTCCATGTAGGAATAATGATAACATACATTGTATTTATTTTAAGTATCGTTTTTGTGATGAGTTTTGTGGGTTTTGCCACTAAACCATCTCCTATTTATGGTGGGCTTGTGCTAATTATTAGCGGTGGGATTGGTTGTGCGATTGTTCTGAATTTTGGGGGTTCTTTTTTAGGGCTGATAGTGTTTTTAATTTATTTGGGGGGTATATTAGTAGTATTTGGTTATACAACTGCTATGGCTACTGAGCAATACCCTGAGGTGTGAGTTTCAAATAAGGCTGTTCTAGCGGCTTTTATTACTGGTCTATTGTCTGAGTTGTTGACTGCTTGCTATATTTTGAAGGATGATGAGGTGGAGGTAGTATTAAAGTTTAATGGAATAGGGGATTGGGTAATTTATGATACGGGGGACTCTGGGTTTTTTAGTGAAGAGGCTATGGGTATTGCGGCTTTATATAGTTATGGAACCTGGTTGGTGATTGTTACAGGTTGGTCGCTGTTAACTGGTGTGTTGGTTATCATGGAAGTTACCCGTGGTAATTAAGGATTAGTAGGCTGAGAATTATAGTTAGTATGAACGATAGGAAATAGAGCTTGATGAGACCCTTTTGATTTGAAATAAGGGTAGAAGATTTTATTTGGAAATACGAGATTGATTTGGGTAGGATGTTTTCTAGTCAGATGGAGTCCAGAAGTATAGATGCTGATTTCTGGCTGATGGTTAAACTTGTTTTAGGTGTGAGGCGGTGCATAATGGTTGGATAATAGCCAAGGAGGGTGGAAAATTTAAAGTAATTAGATGGATAGTTAAATTTGAGTCCTTGTATGGTAAGGTTTAGTTCTAGTGCCAGGATGAAACCCAAGATAGTTACTGCAAGGGCTATCATTTTTAGATAATGAGGCATAGTTATCTGTGGGATGGTGGTGGGTGTGATGCTGTGGGAGATAATGTATCCTGCAAATACACTTCCGATAAGGAGTCGTTTAATAGAGTTAATTAGGAGAGGATTATTCTCGTTGATAAGGATTATAGGGGAGAAGCGGGGCTGGCCTAGTAGAGCGAAGAATATAATTCGGGTGCTGTAGGCAGCGGTTAGGGATGTGGCAACGAGTGTAATTAAGAGGGCTCAGGCGTTGGTATTCGACGTGTTAGCGGACTCGATGATCAGGTCTTTGGAGTAGAATCCTGTAAGGAAAGGTATGCCTGTTAATGCGAGGCTTCCGACAATCAGGGAAGTTGTGGTGAAGGGAAGGACTTTAAATAGGCCACCTATCTTTCGAATGTCTTGTTCATCGTTTAGGCTGTGGATAATTGACCCTGAACATATGAATAACATAGCTTTAAAAAATGCGTGAGTGCAGATGTGTAAGAAGGCTAGGTAAGGCTGGTTAATGCCAATTGTTACTATTATTAGGCCTAGTTGGCTTGAGGTAGAGAACGCTACAATTTTTTTGATATCGTTCTGTGTAAGAGCGCAGATTGCAGTAAATAGTGTAGTAATAGCCCCTAAGCATAAAGTGAGGGTTTGAATAGTTTGATTATGCTCTATTAGTGGATGAAAGCGGATAAGAAGAAATACTCCTGCTACAACTATTGTGCTTGAGTGAAGTAGGGCTGATACAGGAGTGGGGCCTTCTATGGCTGAGGGGAGTCAGGGATGTAAGCCGAATTGAGCAGATTTACCGGTAGCTGCTAATAGTAAGCCAAGTAGCGGCAAATTAAAATTATCGTTTGTTGTAATAAAGATTTGTTGAAGGTCTCATGTGTTTAAGTTCAATAGAAACCATGCTATGGTTATAATGAAGCCTACATCTCCAATACGGTTATAGAGGATAGCTTGTAGGGCAGCTGTATTTGCATCGGTTCGGCCGTATCATCATCCAATAAGTAAAAATGATATAATGCCAACTCCTTCTCAGCCAATGAATAGTTGGAATATGTTGTTTGCGGTGACTAAGACTATTATAGTAATAAGAAATAAGAGAAGATACTTGAAAAATCGGTTAATATAAGGATCGGAGTGTATATATCATATAGAAAACTCTATAATAGACCACGTGACAAAAAGGGCTACGGGCACAAAGATTATTGAGAAGTAGTCTAATTTAAAACTCATGGATAGTTTTATGGTCTGGATTGTTATTCAATGTCAGTTTGAAACAATTGTTTCCTGTCCTGAGTAGATGAATATTATTGTGGGAATTATGCTAATTATGAATGCGTAAGAAGTAGCGGTTTTTACATAGTATGGGTATAGCTTATTTTTGTAGAGTTTAGTAGAGGTTATAATGATGGGCAAAGTAAGAATGACTAGAGCTGTGATTATGCATGAAGTAAATATATTTATTACTTTTATTTGGAGTTGCACCAATTTTTTGGTTCCTAAGACCAATGGATTACTTCTATCCTATAAAAGTTGAAAAAGCCATGTTCTTATACATGGGAGCATGAGTTAGCAGTTCTTGCAGTACTTTTTCGGTAAGCAAAAAGGTTTGAGCTTTTATTATTAGATTCACAATCTAATGTTTTTGTTAAACTATGCTTACAGTAGATGGGACCGAGAATAATTTTAGGGTTAAGGGATAGGAGGAGTAGAGGCAGTAGATGCAAGGTTATTAGGGCATTTTCTCGTGTGAATGACGGTTTGATATTTTTGATATGGTGGGAATATTTACCACGCTGTGTGGTGATTAGTATATAAAGTGAGTATAGGGCAGTGATGGTGATGTTAATTCCTATTAGAATAATAGTAATGTTGGATCATGAGAATGAGGATATCACTACAAATAGTTCTCCGATAAGATTAATTGTTGGAGGAAGAGCCAGATTTGTGAGGCTTGCTAATAACCATCAGGCTGCTATCAGGGGAAGGAGGGTTTGAAGTCCTCGTGCGAGAATCATAGTACGGCTATGGATTCGTTCGTAATTGGAGTTGGCTAAGCAGAATAGCATCGAGGATGTTAAACCATGGGCAATTATTAGGGCTGTTGCACCTATATAACTTCATGGTGTTTGAATAAGAACCGCTACAATAACGAGTGCCATATGACTAACTGAGGAGTATGCAATTAGGGATTTTAGATCTGTTTGACGGAGACAGATAGAGCTTGTTATGATTATGCCTCATAGAGATAATATTATGAAAGGATACGCTATGAAGTTGGTCAGGGGGTTTAGTAGGGTTGTAATTCGTATCATGCCATAGCCTCCTAATTTCAGGAGTACGGCGGCAAGTACCATGGAGCCGGCAATAGGGGCCTCTACGTGTGCTTTTGGTAGTCACAAGTGGAGGCCGTATAGAGGTATCTTTACTATGAATGCTATCATGCATGCCAATCATAAGAAAACATTAGATCAGGAGTTTGGCAGAGGTTGAATTCAGTATTGAATTATGAGAAAATTTAGGGAGCCCATGAAATTGTGGATGTAAAGGAGAGCTACTAGGAGTGGGAGAGATCCTATTAAAGTATAAAATAAGAAGTAGAGCCCTGCGTTTAGTCGTTCAGTTTGATTCCCCCATCGGGTAATAATGATCAGGGTTGGGATTAGTGTTGCCTCAAATAGGATGTAAAAGAAGATAAGTTCAGAGGCGGTGAAAGTTATAATTAGGAACAACTGGAGAAGAATCAGTATTGAAATATATAGTTTTTTTCGAGTTAAGGGTTCTTTTGATAAATGGTGTTGGCTTGCTATAAGTATAAGGGGTAGAAGTCATGTTGTAAGTGCTAGTAGCGGTGCTGATAGGGAGTCAGAGAAAAATATTAAGGAGGGGTTCAATGTATTATCATTTGGTTGATTCAGGTAGAATAAGCTGATTAAGCTGATTAGCAAACCATATGTTGTCGTGTTAATTCAGATTATGTTAGGCTTTGATACTCATGTAAGGGGGATCAGTATGATAGTGGGGATGATAATTTTTAGCATTGTAAGAGGTTTAGGTTTTGTACGTAATCAGTCCCGTAGGTGTTAGATACTATAACTAGTAGAGATAGTCCTAATGCTGCTTCGCAGGCAGCAAATACTAGTAGTACGATTGGTATCATGCTGGCTAATGTAAGGTGGTTGTTGAGAATAGTTACAGATATTATTACAAATAGTGATAATATTATGCCCTCTAAGCATAGTAGCGATGATATTAGGTGTGATCGATAAACAAGTATACCTATTAGAGAAAGAATGAATGCCAGAAAGATATTAATATATACTATGGACATATGATAATTATGAGATAAATCATAATCTAATGAGTCGAAATCATTTGTTTTGGCTTAAACTAATTATCATATTCGGTTCATTCTAGCCCCTTTTCGGTTCATTCGTACGCTAGGCTTGCAGCTAGGAGGGAGATTAGTAGGAGTGCTATGATAAGTATTGTTGTCAACTTGTTGGTTTGTGACGCTCAGGGAAGTGGGAGTAGGAGTGCGATTTCTAGGTCGAAAAGCAGGAATGTGATGGCAACTAGGAAGAATTTTATAGAGAAAGGTAGGCGAGCAGATCCCATGGGGTCAAAACCACATTCGTAGGGGCTTGTCTTGTCTGTATAAATATTTAGTTGGGGAAGTCAGAATGCGATTAGTACAAGTAAGGACGCTAGGGTTACATTAGTTATCAAGGTTAGTATTACGTTTATTACTTCTTTCCAGGTTGATCTGGAGCTAACTGATTGGAAGTCAATTGTACTAGTTATACTAAAGAAATAGGATCCTCATCAATAAATAGATACATATAAGAATAGTCAGACTACATCAACAAAGTGTCAATATCATGCAGCGGCTTCAAATCCGAAGTGGTGGTTTGATGTGAAGTGGTAGTATAGTTGTCGGAGAAAGCACACGATAAGGAATGTGGAGCCAATAATTACATGTAGTCCGTGAAACCCAGTAGCTATAAAAAAGGTAGATCCGTACACTCCGTCGGAGATTGTAAAAGATGTCTCGTAGTATTCGGAGGCCTGTAATAGTGTAAAATATACGCCTAAGGAGATTGTAATAAATAGGCCTTGAAGTATGTGTTTACGATTGCCTTCTATTAAACTATGATGGGCTCAAGTAATAGATACTCCGGAGGCTAGGAGGACTGAGGTGTTGAGTAGAGGAACTTCTAGTGGGTTAAGAGGAATAATGCCGGTGGGAGGTCAGCAACCTCCAAGTTCAGGAGTAGGGGCTAGGCTGGAATGGTAAAAGGCTCAAAAGAAGCCTGCAAAGAAAAATACTTCTGATACAATAAAAAGAACTATTCCGTACCGTAGTCCTTTTTGTACAATAGGGGTGTGATGTCCTTGGAATGTGCCTTCTCGGATCACATCTCGTCATCACTGGTATATGGTTAGCAGGTTGGTTGTGAATCCTAATGTAAGTAGGGATATTGAGTTATAGTGAAATCATATGATAAGACCCGATGTTATAAGAAGGGCAGAAAGGGCTCCTGTTAGCGGTCATGGGCTTGGGTTAACTATATGGTAAGCGTGAGTTTGGTGGGTCATTAGGTGTTGTCATGTAAGTATAGACTTACTAGTAAGGTAAAGACATAGGCTTGAATTAAGGCAACAGCAAACTCTAGAATCGTAAATAGAATTAAAATAATAAAAGTGATGAAAGCTGTGGTCGCGCTAATATTAATAAGAGCTAAGGTAGCCCCTCCAATCAAATGGATTAGGAGGTGTCCTGCAGTAATATTGGCGGTTAATCGAACGGCTAGAGCTATGGGTTGAATGAATAGACTAATAGTTTCGATGATTACTAGTATTGGAATTAGGGGAAGAGGGGTGCCTTGGGGTAGAAAGTGTGCCAAGGATGCTTTGGTCTTATAGCGGAAACCGGTAATTACTGTCCCTGCTCATAGGGGGATTGCTATTCCGAGGTTTATAGAGAGTTGTGTCGTGGGCGTAAATGAGTGGGGTAGTAGTCCAAGTAGGTTAGTTGAACCAATGAATAGAATTAGTGATATAAGTATGAGAGCTCAGGTTCGTCCCTTTTGATTATGAATTGCTAGTATTTGTTTTGATGTTAATTGAATTAATCATTGCTGAATGGAGATTAACCGATTATTGATTAGGCGATTGGGTGCTGGGAATAAAATGGAAGGGAATATGACGATCAGTACTACAATAGGGAGACCTATTATTGAGGGGGCAGCGAAAGAGGCGAATAAATTTTCGTTCATTTGTTTTCTCAAGGATTATGTTGACTAGTGATTTTAGTAGACTTGGTTATTGGGTTTTCCGGGTAGTGGTGATTTGAAATTTTTAGTTGGAATAGAATGAAGAGGGTGAGAAATATTGAAAAGATTATAATAAATCAGGTGGATGTGTCTAGCTGTGGCATTTCATTAAGGGGAGGTTAAAACTCCCAGTCTTTAACTTAAAAGGTTAATGCTTTATAGCTTCTTAATGAGTAAGTCTAGTCTAGGTTATACTATTAAGGCAGATCAGGTTTCAAAATAAGATAGGGGGACTATTTCAAGAACAATGGGTATAAAGCTATGGTTAGATCCGCAGATTTCAGAGCACTGGCCATAATACAGTCCCGGTCGTATGGCTATAAGGGTGGTTTGGTTTAGTCGTCCTGGAATAGCGTCAGTTTTTAGACCTAGTGATGGAACAGCTCATGAATGCAAAACGTCTTCTGAAGAAATAAGTATTCGGATGGTTATTTCTATTGGGAGGACAACTCGGTTGTCTACTTCTAATAGTCGGAGTTCTCCTGGCTTTAATTCTTGTGTTGGGATTATGTAGGAGTCAAAGTTTAAGTCTTCATAATCAGTATATTCATAGCTTCAGTATCATTGGTGGCCTATTGTTTTCACGGTTAAAGAGGGGTTATTGATTTCGTCTATTATATAAAGGATTCGGAGGGAAGGTAGAGCGATTAGGATTAGGATAATGGCGGGTAGGATAGTTCATACTGTTTCTACTTCCTGTGCGTCTATTGTGCTTGTATGAGTTAATTTTGTAGTCAATATTAGGGAAATGATGTAGAGAACTAAAGAACTGATTAAGAATACAATTATTAGTGTATGGTCATGAAAATGAAGTAGCTCCTCTATAATAGGGGAGGTTGCGTCCTGTAATCCGAGTTGAAATGGGTACGCCATAGAGGTATATAGGGGTTTCACCTATAATTTAACCTTGACAAAGTTATGTAATATTTTACTAATACCTCCTGATTGAGAAAGACATAGTGGTTATGACATTGGCTTGAAACCAATTTTAGGGGGTTCGATTCCTTCCTTTCTTATTTTTGGATTACATATGTAGGTTCTTCGAACGTGTGATATGGAGGGGGACATCCATGTAGTCATTCAATATTAGTTGTAGTAAGTTCTACTATAGCAACTTCTCGTTTGGATGCAAAGGCCTCTCAGATTATAAAAATTATAAGCATCACCGCTGTAAGCGAGATAAACGATCCTATAGAGGAGACGGTATTTCAGGTGGTATATGCATCTGGATAGTCAGAGTACCGACGAGGTATTCCGGATAAACCTAGGAAATGCTGAGGGAAGAAAGTTATATTTACTCCCACAAATATAATTGTAAAGTGAATCTTTGCTCAAGTATCGTTAAGAGTATAACCTGAGAATAAGGGGAATCAGTGGGCAAATCCTCCCATAATGGCAAAAACTGCTCCCATTGAGAGCACATAGTGAAAATGAGCTACAACATAATACGTATCATGAAGAACGATGTCTAAGGACGAATTAGCTAGGACAATGCCTGTTAGCCCGCCTACTGTGAATAAGAAAATAAACCCTAAAGCTCATAGCATAGCTGGAGATCATTTAATATTGCCTCCGTGAAGTGTTGCCAGTCAACTAAATACTTTTACTCCTGTTGGAATAGCGATAATTATAGTGGCGGATGTGAAGTATGCTCGTGTGTCTACGTCTATTCCTACAGTAAACATATGGTGAGCTCATACGATAAAGCCTAAAAACCCAATAGATATTATTGCCCATACTATTCCTATATAGCCGAAAGGCTCTTTTTTCCCTGAGTAGTAAGTGACAATGTGAGAAATTATTCCGAACCCTGGCAGGATAAGAATGTAAACTTCAGGATGTCCGAAGAATCAGAATAAGTGTTGATATAGGATAGGGTCTCCTCCTCCAGCGGGATCGAAAAATGTCGTATTAAGATTACGGTCTGTTAAAAGTATTGTAATTCCAGCAGCCAGTACAGGCAGGGATAGTAGGAGTAGAACTGCTGTAATTAGTACTGATCATACAAATAGGGGGGTTTGATACTGGGATATTGCAGGGGGTTTTATGTTGATAATAGTAGTAATGAAATTAATTGCCCCTAAAATAGAAGAGACTCCGGCTAAATGTAAGGAGAAAATTGTAAGATCAACGGATGCTCCTGCATGGGCCAGATTGCCAGCCAGTGGGGGGTAAACGGTCCACCCCGTTCCTGCACCTGCTTCTACCATAGAAGATGCTAATAGTAGAAGAAAAGATGGAGGAAGAAGTCAGAAGCTCATGTTATTTATTCGGGGGAATGCCATGTCCGGAGCACCAATTATTAATGGCACTAGTCAGTTTCCAAAGCCCCCAATTATAATGGGCATGACTATGAAGAAGATTATTACGAAAGCATGGGCGGTTACGACGACGTTATAAATTTGATCGTCGCCTAGTAAAGTACCGGGCTGACCTAGTTCGGCTCGGATGAGGAGGCTCAAGGCAGTGCCTACTATGCCGGCTCATGCTCCAAATAGTAAGTATAAAGTACCAATATCTTTGTGATTAGTAGAGAACAGTCATCGGTTAATGAACATAGGTAAAATGGCTGATAAAAGCATTAGACTGTAAATCTAAAAATAGAGGTTTAAGTCCTCTTTTTGCCAAGCTCTGTGGTGAATTTTCATATTGAATTGCAAATTCAAAGAAGCAGCCTAGACGCCGCCGGGGCTTCTCCCGCCTTTTTTTTCTACGCGGCGGGAGAAGGTAGATTGAAGCCAGTTACTAGGGTATTTAGCTGTTAACTAAAATTTCGTGAGGTAGAAGCTCACCAATCTAGGGAGGGCTTAGCTTAATTAAAGTGTTTGATTTGCATTCAATTGATGTAAGATAGATTCTTGCAGCCCTTAGAGGTGATTTGGTCAGGGGTTAAGTGTATAGCACTTGCTTAGAGCTTTGAAGGCTCTTGGTCTGGTCTAACCTAAACTCCTAGTCCAAGACTGATAATATAGGTGTTAGCGGGAGTAGTATAGTTGAGATAATGATTAAGGGGGGTAGTAGGGTTGCCTTTTTTGTGTACTCGAATTGTCATTTTATTTTTATGTTATTTGTGGACGGGAATATGGTAAGTGCGGTGCTATATGTGAGTCGCAGGTAGAAATATAAGTTAAGTAGAGCGGTGATGGCTATTAGTGTTGGAATAATAATTATGTTATTTTTTGTTAATTCTTGAATAATTATTCATTTAGGGATGAAGCCAGATAATGGGGGTAGTCCTCCTAGGGATAATATTAAGATTAAGATTATGGAGGTGATTAGGGGAAATTTATTTCATATGTGGGATAAGGATAAGGTTGTGGTGGATGAGTTTAATATGAATAGTATGAAGGTAGATAGTGTTATTAGAATATATAAAGTTAAGTTTAGGATTATTATTGTAGGGTTGTAAATAATGATAGCGGCTATTCAGCCTATGTGGGCAATGGAGGAGTATGCTATGATTTTTCGTAGTTGAGTTTGATTTAGTCCGCCTCAGCCTCCTACTAGAACGGATGCGAGGGCTATTAGTATAAGAAGGTTGGTGTTAATTGATGGGGAGATTTGATATAGGATGGATATAGGTGCGATTTTTTGTCATGTTAGTAGGATTATTCCTGATATAAGTGTTACTCCTTGTGCTACTTCGGGAACTCAGAAGTGGAATGGAGATAGGCCTAGTTTTATTGTTAGGGCGGTGGTTATTATGATGGATGCGATGGGGTTTGAGATTTTTGAGATTACTCATTGGCCGGAGTAAAGAAGGTTAATGGTGACTCCTATTATTAGTAATATTGAGGCAGTAGCTTGTGTAAGAAAATATTTTGTAGAGGCTTCTATGGCTCGTGGATTATACTTTTTTATGAGGATAGGGATGATGGCTAGCATGTTTATTTCGAATCCAATTCAGATCAGTAATCAGTGCGAGCTTAGTATGACGATTATGGTCCCTGCCATGATAGTTGCTATAATAATAGTGAGAATAGGGGGTTTTATTAGTACGGGAAGGGTATAAACCAACATTTTCGGGGTATGGGCCCGATAGCTTAATTTAGCTGACCTTACTGTAGAATATAGTGTAAGTTTGGTAGCACGAAGATCTTTGAATTCTTAAGATTAGGTTCGAAGCCTATTATTCTAGAAATAAGAGGATTTAAACCTCTATTATTTACTCTATCAAAGTAACTCTTTTATCAGACATATTTCTTATGTTTGGGGTGGGATACTCGCGGTAATAATGGGTAAGGCAACATGTCATATGCATAGGGCTAAAGTTAGGGGTAGAAAATTTTTTCACAATAAGTGTATTAATTGATCATAGCGGAATCGAGGGTATGATGCTCGAATTCATAGGAAGCAGATAGTTAGTAAGAGGGTTTTTATAGTGAAGTTAATAGAGTAGAGTTCTGGTATAAATGGGTTGTGGAATGCACCGAAGAATAGAATTGTTGTGAGGATATTTATTATAATGATATTTGCGTACTCTGCTAGAAAGAATAGGGCAAAAGGACCCGCTGCATACTCTACGTTAAATCCAG